>NW_022439264.1:0-10106 GCF_009761245.1 Sapajus apella
CACACACACACACACACACACACACACACACACACACACACACACACATAAATCACATACCACTTATAAATCAATGTCAACTCTAAGTGGCTTTTGGATTTCCTAGAGAGAGACAATATAAAAACGACTTCTGAAAAACTAGATAAGAGGTGATTCAATCTTCTTTTTTGTAAAATGGGTAAAGTTATGTTGCAGTCTCAGAAGAAAATAACCAACGTGAAAACAATTTGAAACTGTTTAAAAAATTCACGTGCAATGAAGTGATAATATTAACTATAGTTCCAAAACGATAAATACAGCAATTAAGAAATAGGATGACTTTATCTGTGCCACTTCTTCTCAGTTGGCCTGGATAATTTTGGATTTGAACCCACAGGTTGTAAAAGCTGGGGTCACAGAATTGCTAGGGCAACTGCTACACATGAAGATGAATTTTATTTCCCTTATGGATTTTTTTTTTTCAGATAAAAATGTTAGTTGTAGAATGGGGTAAAATGTGAGAGAGGAAAATAAAAATGATTCATAGTAACACCATCTAGAAATAACAAATTAATTTTACTCTTCAGGTAAAAATTTTATTCTTTTTCCTTCTGTCTTTCGAAGTGTATATTAAAATTCACATTCTAGGGCCGGGCGCGGTGGCTCAAGCCTGTAATCCCAGCACTTTGGGAGGCTGAGGCATGTGGATCACGAGGTCAAGAGATCGAGACCATCCTGGTCAACATGGCGAAACCCCGTCTCTACTAAAAATACAAAAAATTAGCTGAGCATGGTGGCACTTGCCTGTAATCCCAGCTACTCAGGAGGCTGAGGCAGCAGAATTGCCTGAACCCAGGAGACGGAGGTTGCGGTGAGCCGAGATCGCGCCATTGCACTCCAGCCTGGGTAACAAGAGCGAGACTCCGTCTCAAAAAAAAAAAAAAAGTGAATAAATAAAATAAAATTCACATTCTATATACCTGGGTTTAATTCTATGAAATCAATTTTTTCAGTATGAAAAATGGCAAAGCCATGCATCTCTCCATATTTGGTGAAGGATTTTTTGCACTCGTGATAATTTTTATGGGTGCACAACTTTAAAAGACATGACTTACTTGTAAAATATTCTCCAAAAGTTTGACTGTTTTTAAAAACAAAACAGGAGAGAGAGATCCAAGATGGCTGATCACTAGCAGCTGGGGATTGTAGCTCCCAGTGAAAGCTCAGAGAACGAGAGGATGCCACACTTTCAGATGAATTTTTGTTGATCACGCACCAGGAGATTCCCAGTGGAGGAGCCCTACGGGCCACCAGCGCGACTCTTGTGGCCGGAGAGGCAGTTTTGCAGCTGCCTTGGTGCGGCGGTTCTTGGTGCAGAGTCAGAAAAGCACCATCAATCTTAACACTGCTGTTTTGGCTGGCGCAGTGGGTTGCTCAGATTCTGGCACTGGGAATCAACAAGTTGGATGTCCACTCAGAAACCCAACTATAAAGACGGTAATTATAAAGACCACAGATGAGGGCCGGGCGCGGTGGCTCAAGCCTGTAATCCCAGCACTTTGGGAGGCCGAGGCGGGTGGATCACGAGGTTAAGAGATCGAGACCATCCTGGTCAACATGGTGAAACCCCGTCTCTACTAAAAATACAAAAAATTAGCTGGGCATGGTGGCGCGTGCCTGTAGTCCCAGCTGCTCAGGAGGCTGAGGCAGGAGAATTGCCTGAACCCAGGAGGCGGAGGTTGCGGTGAGCCGAGATCGCGCCATTGCACTCCAGCCTGGGTAACAAGAGCGAAACTCCGTCTCAAAAGACAGGGTTAAAACATAGACCACAGATGGATAAATCTGTAAAGAAGGGAAGAAACCAGCCTAAAAAGGCTGAGAATACCCAAAATCAGAATGCCTGTCCCTCTACAGGGGATCACAGTTCCTCATCAGCAACGGAACAAGGCCTGATGGAGAAAGACTGTGTTCCATTAACAGAAGCAGGCTTTAAAAGGTGGATGATAAGAAACTCCTGTGAATTAAAAGAACTTGTTCTAACCCAATGCAAAGAAACTAAGAACTTTGAAAAAAGGTTTGACAAAATGTTAACAAGAATACACAATTTAGAGAGGAATATAAGTGAATTGATGGAGCTGAAAAACACAATATGAGAACTTTGCGAAATATGCACAAGTTTTAACAGCAGAATTGATCAAGCAGAAGAAAAGATATCAGAGGTCGAAGACCAACTTGATGAAATAAAACAAGATGACAAGATTAGAGAAAAAAGGATAAAAAGGAACGAGCAAAGTCTCCAGGAAATACGGGACTATGTGAAAAGACCTAACTACGCTTGATAGGTGTACCTGAATGTGACGAAGAGAATCAATCCAAGTTGGAAAATACGCTTCAGGACATTATTCAGGAAAACTTTCCCAACCTAGCAAGGCAGGACAATATTGAACTCCAGGTAATACAGAAAACACCACAAAGATATTCCTCAAGAAGACCATCCTCAAAGCACATAATCGCCAGATTCACCAGGGTTGAAATGAAGGAGAAAAAACTGAGGGCAGCTAGAGAGAAAGGTCAGGTTACCCATAAAGGGAAGCCTATCAGACTCACAGCAGATCTCTCAGCAGAAACCCTACAAGTCAGAAGAGAGTGGGGGCCAATATTCAACATCCTTAAAGAAAAGAACTATCAACCCAGAATCTCCTATCCAGCCAAACTGAGCTTCATAAGTGAAGGAAAAATAAAATCTTTTGTGAACAAGCAAGCACTCAGAGATTTCATCACCACCAGGCCTGCTTTACAAAAGCTTCTGAAAGAACCACTACACATAGCAAGGAACAACCAGCATCAGCCTTTCTAAAAAATACCAAAAAGTAAAGAGCATCAACATCATCAAGAATTTACATCAACTAATAGGCAAAACAGCCAGCTAACATTAAATGGCAGTATTAAACTCACATATATTATTATTAATTCTATATTCAAATAGACTAAATCCCCCAATCCAAAGACACAGACAGGCAAAAAAAGCCAAAACCTATCAGTATGCTGCATCCAGACCCATCTCACGTGCAAGGATACACAAAGACTGAAAACAAAGGGATGGAGAAAGATTTACCAACCAAATGGAGAGCAAAAATAAATAAATAAATAAAAAGAAGGAGTTGCTTTAAAGCAACAAAGATCAAAAGAAGCAAAGAAAGGGCCGGGCGCGGTGGCTCAAGCCTGTAATCCCAGCACTTTGGGAGGCCGAGGCGGGTGGATCACGAGGTCAACAGCTCGAGACCATCCTGGTCAACATGGTGAAACCCCGTCTCTACTAAAAATACAAAAAATTAGCTGGGCATGGTGGTGCGTGCCTGTAATCTCAGCTACTCAGGAGGCTGAGGCAGGAGAATTGCCTGAACCCAGGAGGCGGAGGTTGCGGTGAGCCGAGATCGCGCCATTGCACTCCAGCCTGGGTAACGTGAGTGAAACTCCGTCTCAAAAAAAAAAAGAAGCAAAGAAGGATATTACATAATGATAAAAGGATCAATGCAACAAGAAGAGCTAAAGATCCTACATATATATGCACCCAATACAGGAATACACAGATATATAAGACTTATAAAGAGACTTAGACTCCCACACAATAACAGTGGGAGACTTCAACATCAATATTAGACAGATCAATGAGACAGAAAATTAACAACGATATCCAGGATTTGAACTCAGAACCAGAATAAGTAAACTTAATTAACATTTATAGAACTCTCCACTTGAAATACACAAAATGTACACTCTTATCAGTACCACATCACATCTATTTACAGGTTTCCATGAAACATTGGTTGGCTGCTTGTTATTTTCTTCCCTCATTTTTTTTTCATGTCTCTGTTATTAAGCACAATTATAGGCATACCAATTTTTAGACTGTATTCTAGCCTGGGCATTAAAGAAACACCCCCGTTCTCTCTCCTTCCTCTTCCTCTTTCTTCCTCTCCTTCATTCTTTTTTTCTTTCTTCTTTTTTTCTTTTTAGAAAAAAAAAAAAAAGAAGAAATTACAATCTTCCTTTCCCAGTGAAGGTCATAGAATTCCAGACCTGTTTTCCTTAAAACCAGCCATAGCACCTAAAAATATTACTCTAGTTCTTTTCCCTCATGTACCTGCGTGAAAATTGACCATACAACATAGTGAAACCCTGTCTCTACAAAAAAATTACAAAAATTAGGCTGGCACACACCTGTAGTCCCAGCTACTTGAGAGACTGAGATGGGAGAATCAGCTGAGCCCGGGAAGGCTGAAGCTTCAGTGAGTCATGATCTTACCACTGCATTCCAGCCTGCACTCATTGTGCAGAGAGAGAGAGACCCTCTCTCTAAAACTAAACAAAGCAAGAAATACTGGCCATAAAGAAAGTATCTAACCTACTTTGTTTTGCTGTGGATTAGGAACCCCCAACTGCAGAGTGGTTCCTTTCCCCAAATCTAGAAGGAAGGGATGCTGTTCAGAAGCCAAGAAGAATCTAAGCAGACAGGCTTAGGTTTCCCCACCCAGGGTATTAGCAGTAGACCATACTCTTCATGCAACCTTATTTCTACACTACTGTTCATACTTCGTTGAACTTGAGAATAAAAATGTACAGTTTTCCCTGTATCTTTGAGTCTTCATTCTGAAAGTTTCTGTGTCATGTGAAACTGTGATTGCATAAATGTGTGTGTCTTTTTACCTATTTATTTGTCTTTGTTAGTTGATTTTCAGTGAACCTTCACAGGGTAATGTGAAGTCATTCCTCACTCCTACATGCACAAGGCACGTCACTCCCTTGATTTACTTTTTCCTTCATACATGGAGGGGGTTTGCTAAAAGATCTGTATTTTTGCATTGATTTCTTAAACTCTTGAATTGAAAATTTTCCTCTCATGCTTCCTTTCCTGGTGGGAGGAAATCAAAAAAGAGCAGCCCCTGATATGCAGAAGGGGCCTGGCACTCACAGGTGTCACAGATACCCGATACCAGACAAGGTTCACCTGACAGCTTGATAAAGCAAGACAAGATGAAGGGCATTTACAAGATTTTCCAAGTAAAGAGAAACTCAAGAACACTGCGCCACCCTCCAAAATACCAGACACCTCACTGACTTGGTTAAAATGAGTGACATCCACCTCATTCTCAGTAACAGCTTTTTCCTGGCCATCGGCTGGCTGTCTTCTACTAGATAAGATTCATTAAGATATGGAACAATAAAAAAAAAGCCTCCTCCATCAGAAGGTACAACTTAGAGTGACGACCCCACACTGTCAGACACTCCCCCAGATCACCCAATCACAGTCCACATCCTAAGAAAGTTTCTTTTGACTCTGTCCTTCTGAGACCACCCACAGCTCCTCAGGCTGTGCTCCTCCCTTACCGTGAAGGTAATCAACACAGCTGGATCTAGGTTGGCTTGGTTCACAGGGGAGTTCCTGTTGGTCTTGTTCTTTTTGGGCTCCCCTATGAGGTGTGGCCCTGTGTCCTGGATTACCGAGGACCCTGGCCCATCTTCCCTTATGGCAGCCTCTGTACACCTGGACATGTTGCTCCTAGAACACTGAAGCCTTCTTTATGTATTCTGAGAAGACAAGTTTGAAGTTTTATTCCTCTGCTTCTAGGATGGTAGAGAACAGTCTTCGGCCTGAGACCCATCCCTAGGTAAGTAGCTGAACTGCGGTTTTGCCTTTCCTGAAGTTTAACAACCAGCTAATCTTAATTTCTCTTTATAATTATAGCACTCAGTTCTGTATTGCTTGTTTTGCTTAACTGTTTTTTGTAGTTATTTGTTTCTATTTTTGTTGTTTTTCCAGTCTTTCTCCTATTGAGTTAGACCAACTCTATCTGACTTGATAAAGAAAGTTCCGAATTATGGGGAACAAGGCCTTTGGAGTGGCTAAATTCCCTACTTTCCCCAGACAATGTGGGGAAAGAAAAACAGCCAGCAACATAAAAAGAGGAAAGACTTGATTTTGACTACTGAAAGGGCTTTATTTACATAACAAGGCCACCTTTTTACTAGTCACACAAAACTGAAGAGCAATGGCTCTATCCCATGTGGTAGTTGGAGAGCTAAGATTCGTTTTTTCCATGATGACAGGCTGGGTTTGCTTCCTAAATCAATCATATTCTAGCTTGATACTTGGTACTTCTGAAATAGCAGGAATTTGCTGCAACTTAAATATGGCAATGAGATTAAAAAATGTTTTTGAAGAACATCAATGGTTAAAGTCAGCTTAATTAAAAGCTAACATTCAAGGTGTGTGTATGTGTGTCTGTGAGTGGGGGGAGGTGCTGCACTTGCATGTCTGTATTTAAAATACCTTCTTTTTTCTTTCTAGCACCTTGTGGTTTTTTGTTGTGTTAATTTTTATTTATTTTTTTATCTTTAAGATTGTCTTTTTTTGAGCAGAGTTTTTTTTCTCAGTTGACTGAATTCCATTTTCTTCATTTGCTTCTGCTGTCTCTCCTTTCTCTTGCATTCTGTTGCATGAGTGACCTAAAATAGTTTATAATAGCCTGGAGTTTCTTAAAGAAAATGGAGAAAGTAACAGGCTTCCTTTTGGGAGAAACCTGTTTTCTTCTTGTGTTAAACAAATAAGTTCATCTCAGCTCTTAAGGCTAACTACTCTTGGATTTTTAAGAAAGAGTGTAGTTTAGTCATTTAGAAGTGTCTTTGATTAAAATGTTTTTTTAAATGAACTGTAAAACATCATGTGATCTAGTCTCAACATTCTTCTTTTTTTGGAAATGAAGGATTCAGTGTGGGCTCTGCCCAGAGCTCAGAGATCCAGTTAAAATATAGGTAGTCCCCATTTAAATAGAATTGGTCTACACAATCCCATGAAAGATTTCTATGATTTTATGTTTGATTTGGCATTCATCTTTAATCTCCATCTAGCACCAGCAGACATTTTCTCTCTGCATCTTATGATGTAAATTTTGTTATTTGATTTTACCTGAGTTGCTTTCTTTAATATGCAAATTTAAGGCTATTTAGCAGATGACTGCCTAGGATTGTAAAACAGGTTATCAAGAATTTGAAAGTCTAACAGAAACATTTATCTTGGAACCTCAAGAGAAGAAGAATTCACCTAACTCATAGGCATTTAATAGTACAAATTCATGGCTGGGTTGGGCTTTCACAAAAGATTCAACTAGGAACTATATAGGAATGAATCTTGATTGCAACTATGTATTTATATATAATCCTACCTTTAAATAATAAACTAGAAGTTCGTTAAGAAAAAAAAAGTCTTATCTGAGACTTATCCTTCTGTAGAACAAAGTTTCATCAAAGCCAATTTAAAATACTATGTAAAATATATATATTCTTTCTGCACTGCATACAAATAACCAGGTTAAGTGTAATAAATCAAATGAGTCCTACTATGATTTGTCTTTAGTAAAAAATTAGAAACTGAAGAGAAAAAAATTATATTTTAAAAACTATAGTACATCTGTGTTTAAATTATAGTCTTTCCTAATATTTTTCAATTTTTGCTATTTTCTACAGTTTGGACTGATTTTTCTTGGCTACAAGTGTGTAAAATAATGTTTTCAATTTTTTTCCTTTTTTCCCATTTTTGTTTTTAATTTGGAGTCAACAAAAACTAAGCTGTGCTTTTAGAAATCCCTTTGAACTAAAGCCGGACAACTTAAACTTCAAAAGAAAATAACAGCAACCTATTGCCTATACTGATTTTTCAGGATTGTCCTTTGGTTTGTTGTTGTTTTTCTCCATTCCTCCCCCTATTTTCTCTTCATAAGACATGAGACTTCACAATCTGCCAAAAATGAACTTGCCTAATAACTCGGGACCTACCCGTCCAGGAATAAATTATTCTAGCAGTGAGAGATTAGATGAAACCTGAGACCAGAGACTTATTTTCTTCTAAAATGCTTTTCCCAAAAGATTTTTAAAAAAGAAAAGGGGGAAAATGTCAAAGAAAGATAAATCTTGGGCTCCAAAATCACTAAGGTAAAAGAAAAAGTCAATCTGCGAACTTCTTAAGGCAAAGGAGCCTCCCATTCTATTCAAAATCACCCTTCTGCTCACTGAGATAAATGCTTGTCTGATTGCCTCCTTTGAAGAGGCTAATCAGAAACTCAAAAGAAGGCAACTGTTTGTCTCTTACCTTCCTATAGCCTGGAAGCCCTCTCCTGGCTATTTCTGATTTCTCTTCTTTAACTTTAATTAAGAAATAAGAGTTTTATATATCTCTGGTGTACAAAATGATATTTGTATGTGTATACACATGGTTGGATAATTAAATCAAGCTCATTAACCTGTATTACTTCAACGTATTTTATGTGTGTGGTGAGAAAAGTTGAAATCTCCTCTTTTAGCAATTCTAAAATATACATTACTACTAATCTATCCACCATGCTTGCAACATGATAACCACCATTCTACTCTCTGCTTGTATGAGTTCAACTTTTTTAGATTCTGTATATAAATGAGATCAGGCAGTATTTGTCTTTCTGTACCTGAATTATTTTACTCAACAAAATGTCCTTTAGGTTAATCCATGTTGTCCCAAATAGCAGTTTTAGATTTTTTTAAGGCAGAACAGCATTTCACTATTAATACACACACAGCACACACCACGTTTTCTTTATGTATCTTTCAATGCATAAAAACACAGGTTTTTTCCACATTTTGACTGTTGTAAACAGTGTTGCTATCAGTTTCACAAGGGAGAGTGCAGTTATCTCTTCACCATTTTAAATCTTTCGTATATATGCTCAGAAGTGAGATTCCTGAATCGTATGGTAGTTTTATTTCTGATTTCTGGGGGATCCTCTATCCATTAGAGACGTACTCATTTTCATTTCCATCAAGAGTGTACATCTTTTCCCTTATTTTTATATCCTCATCAACACTTGTTAACCTTCATCTTATTAATAAAAGAAATTCTTACAAGCATGAGATGATAACTTATTGTGATTTTACTTGCGTTTCCCTGATATTTAGTGATGTTGAGCATGTTTTTATATGTCTGCTGGCCATTTATATCTTTCTTTGAAACATATATTCAGGTGTCTTACCCATTTTTGTTATAATTTTTATTTTTGCTATAGAATTATGTGAGTTCCTTACAGGTTTTGAACACTAACTTCTTAGCAGATGTATACTTTGTAAATATTTTTTCCAGTTCTGAAAGCTGACTCTTACTCTGTCAGTTGCATCCTTGTGCATAAGCTTTGTGTTTGAGGTAGTTTCATCTCTCTATTTTTGCTTTTGCCTGTGCTTTTGTGGTCAAATCCAAAAAAAATCATTGAATAGACCAGTGTTGTGGAGTTTCCCCTCTCTGTTTTCTTCTTGTAGTTTTGCAGTTTCCCATCTCACATTTAAGTTTTTAATTCATTTCAAGTCAATTTTTCTATATATTGTAAGATAAGGTTCCAATACTATTATCCTGCGTTTGCATATCTAATTCTCTCTATATCCTATTTTAAATAAATTGTTCTTTCCCCATTGAGTGTTCTTAGCACTGTTATACTGGACCAAGCGTAGAAAGTTAGCACCAAGACAAAAGTATGCCAGATTGCAGCGTCATTTATTATGCCGCTGACCACAAAGGACTCATGTCTTTCCAACCTGTGGCATCGAAAAGAGGGTGCCAAGACTTTTTATACCTGAAAAACCACCTTGGGAATGGGGGTGAGGAGTGGGGATGGGGATGAAGGGCTTCAGACATTTCAAGGATTAGTGGATTCTGTAAATCACCCCCTGGGTGGAGACAAGGGCTCCGGATATTCTAAGGGCCCGGGAACTTTTGTCATTCCCTTTGTTACTTAAGTGGTTTACAGAAGTCAAGATAAACATTTGTTTACACATTATCTGGGTAAGGTGGAAATCACAGACCTTAGTTACTTATTACAAGTCATGGGAGCCAAGATGGAGTGGGTTAGGACTGCTTGCCTGTCACATTAGGGCCACAGAGAGCAGTTACTGATAAGCAAAGTTTAAGCAGCTTTACATAGTGGGCATTTTTCAGAGCAAGCTGGCAGCTTTATTTACAGAAGCCAAACCCAGCTTTATCTTATAAAATGGCGTTGCTCAGGTTCTGGCTCTAGGTCAGCACAATATCACAGCACTATTGTCAAAAATCA
>NW_022439265.1:0-10102 GCF_009761245.1 Sapajus apella
ATGAGAAACCATCACTCATCACCTAGAATAGGTAAAGTTAAAAATACATATGATAAATCTAAATACCGGCAAGAATATGGAAAAAATAGAAATGTCTGATATTGCTGGTGGGAATGCAAAAAATATTGCAGCCAATTTGTAAAGCGGTTTGGCAATTTCTTATACAGCTACCCATCCATTACCACATGACCCAGCAATCCCACAAATATGTATTTATCCAAAATAAATAAAAATATAAGGCCACAATTTGTAAGCAGTTATTTATAGTGGCTTCATTAATGACACACCCTAACTGGAGTAATCCACATTTCTTTTTTTTTTTTCCCATTTATTTATTTTATTGCATTTTAGGTTTTGAGGTACATGTGAAGAACATGCAAGATTGTTGCATAGGTACACACGTGGCAGTGTGATTTGCTGCCTTCCTCCCACATTTCTATCAAGTGGACACAGAGAAACCAGTGAATAAACCGGTATTCCAGCAATACTGGGCAGCTGCTCAGCAACAAAAATGAATGAATGACATCATCTCGAACATTGTTATGCTGAGTGACAGACCAAACAAAGGACTACATCACATATGATTGCATGTCCATGAAATTCTAGAAATTTCACTACTGCAGTGACAGAAAGCAGAGCAGTGGTTGAATGAAGGGAAGGGGTGAGGGTCGGAAGGATTAAATAGAAAGGGACAGAAAGAAAGTTTTTAGGGGAAAGAAACTGTTCTGTACAGTGCCACAATTCTGGAGTGACTGGGCGGTGGGAACTAAGGAGAGAGGAAGGTTTGAGGGATGAGGGGGCAGAGAGAAGGGCTGGAGAAGCAGGAGGTGAGGAAAAGGAGCAGGGGAGAGGACTCTAAAGCAGTGGAGGAGCCTAGCAGGGCGTTCTTTGCATGTGGTGTTTCTCTACTGTCCAGCGTGGTAGTTACATGACTACGAATAATTACCAATATTCACCAAAAAGCGCAGCTAAAACTCGTAAATTTTCGTTATATGTAAATTCCCTAATAAGAAAAAAAAGGGGAGGTGCAGGGAAAAAGGCTAAAAGTAAAGACATTTTTAGATAATCAAAACCATAAAATTCATTTCCTAGGCATCTTGTACTACATGTAATTTTAAAGGAAATTCTTCAGGCTGAAAGGAAATGATACTAGACGGTGACCCAGATACACAGAAAGGAACGATTAACAACAGAAATGATGCACACACACATATCACACACACACTCATTTTCTTAATTTCCTGGAGGCATATGACTGCTTTTCTAAAACAGAAACATTACACTGTATCATTGAGTATATAATGTATATTGATGTAATATATGCAACAATAACAGCATAATGGTAGGTTAAATGAAACTATACCATTTCATGTGTCCTTTATTTTGCTGGATGTAGTTTAACATTACCTCAACCTCACTGTGAAAAGTCAAGGAATTGAGTTTCCATTCTTAGAACAATAAAAAATTAGTGTAAAGAAATATAGCTAAAAGCCACTAGGAGAATTAAAACCATAAACTAAAAAATGTTCCCTTGACACATAAGAAAGTAGCAAAGGAGGAACAGAAACTGTGAGATATGAGACAAATTGAAAACAAATAGCAAAGTGGTAGACCAGAATCCAACCATTGTAAGGGAAGAAATGACATGACCTGAGTCACATCAGCGGGAGGGCTGAGCACTGTGGGGAGAACAGACATGAGCAGGAAGTGAGCCACGGTGTTAGTGCCACAATTCAGGAGTCACAGGGTGGCAGGTGTAAGGGAAGAGGAGGATGTGAGGGATGATGGGGCAGAGAAGGGCTGGAGAAGCAGAAGGTGAGGAAAAGGAGAGAGGAAATAATTCTAAAGCAGTGGAAGAGCCTAGGAGGACTGCCTAAGAACTAATGGCCTCCTTAAGATTAAAAAAAAAGGGTTACAAAAATACCAAGTGTCCAAATAAAGTATGCACACTGCGTCGTTCACAAAAACAGGCAGTGCCGGAGCGTTGGTGAAGAGCATTGGGACTGCATGGAGCACTGGCAACTTTGAGGTGGTGACTAAAGGCTCATGGTTGCAATATACAGAAAGAAACCCTCCTTCTTCTTCTTCTTTTTTTTTTTTATACTTCAGGTTCTGGGGTACATGTGCAGATCATGCAGGATTGTTGCATAGGTACACACATGGCAATGTGGTTTGCTACCTCCATCCCCCGTCACCTACATCTGGCATTTCTCCCCATGTTATCCCTCCCTGACCTCCCCAGCCCCCTCTCCACTGTCCCTCTCTTGCTACACACCCCACCCCCCCATCCCCCCACCCCCCGCCACCGCAACAGACCCTTGTTTCTTTGTATTCGGGAGATGTTCTGGGCTCACACGCGGAATCTTGGGCTAGGGAATGAAGATGATTTTAAATGTAACAACCGAGTCACAGATCCTTAGTCTGGGAAAGTAAAACAGCTTTGAGAATTTAACTGTAAAGCTGTTTTGGCACAGGTCTTTTACAGATTGGAATCCTAATCATTCAGGGATTGCCAGTATTGTGCTACCTACTGTATTAATAAACAAAAAGGGAACTGTTCTCTATGAGAATCTCTATCTGGTGCCTTCAGACAAAACTTGACCAGGTTTAGAGAGAAAACCCCTGTCTCTACACCTCCATTCCCAGGGCGAGCTCACTCTCTGGCATCAAGTTCCCCGTGGTGAGTTTCCTTGTACAAGAGTTCGAAGGGAGAGGTACGGAGTGGGACGCACGGAGTCCAGTTTAGGGACTCGGATTCCAGGGCAAGAAGTGATGGGGAAGGGGCTGGGCGCAGCCCTGGCTTCTCTGCCTCTCCCCGGTTTCCATAGACAGATCCTTGGTCAGGACTCATGCAATCAGTGTGACAAAGAGGCTTGTGAGGGATCAGGACAAAGTCCCAGGTCCTGGGCGTGGGTCTCAGGGTGTCAGGTTCCAAGGACCCATATGCACTGGGCAGCAGTGTTCCGGATTCCCCCACTTTCCTGTGTTTCACCACTTCTCTCAACCTATGTTGGGTCCTTCTTCCAGGATACTCACCAGGCGACCCCAGTTCCCACTTCCATTCGATGTAGAAAAGACAATCAGCGCCGTCGAGGTCCCAGTTCTAAAGTCCCCACGTACCCACTGGGACTCAGATTTTCCCCAGACACCGAGGCTGAGGTCATGGCGCTTGGAACCCTCCTCCTGCTGCTCTCGGGGATCCTGGCCATGACCGAGACCTGGGCGGGTAAGTGCGGCGTCAGGAGGGAAACGACTTCTGCGAGGAGGAGCTAGGGGCCCGCCCGGCGGGGGCGCAGGACCCGGGGACCCTCGCCGGGAGGAGGGTCGGGAGGGTCTCAGTCCCTCCTTGTCCCCAGGGTCTCACTCTTTGAGGTATTTCGGCACTGCCTTGTCCCGGCCGGGCCGCGGGGATACCCGCTTCATCGCCGTGGGCTACGTGGACTACACGCAGTTCGTGCGGTTTGACAGCGACGCCGCAAGTCCGAGGATGGAGACGCGGGCGCAGTGGGTTGAGCAGGAGGGGCCGGAGTATTGGGACCGGGAGACGCGGAGAGCCATGGCCAAGGCACGGACTTTCCGAGTGGGCGTGCAGACCCTGCGCGGCTACTACAACCAGAGCGAGGCCGGTGAGTGACACCCGCCCGGAGCGCAGGTCACGACCCCTCCCACCCCCCACAGACAACCCGGGTACCCCCGGAGTCTCCGGGTAAAGATCCACCCCGAGGCTGCGGGACCAGCCCAGACCCTCCAACGGGGAGAGCCCCAGGCGGGTTGGTCCGGGTGGGGCGGCGCTGGATGAGTCCAGCTGACCTCGGGGACCCGGCCAGGGTCTCACAACCTCCAGGGAATGATTGGCTGCGATGTGGGGCCGGATGGGAGCTTCCTCCGCGGGTATCTCCAGTTCGCCGATGACGGCAAGGATTACATCTCGCTGAACGAGGACCTGCGCTCCTGGACCGCCGCGGACATGGTGGCTCAGATCACCCAGGGCAAGTTGGAGGCGGCCAACGTGCCGGAGCAATCGAGAGCTTACCTGAAGGGCGAGTGCCTGGAGTGGCTCCTCAGATACCTGGAGAACGGGAAGGAGACGCTGCAGCGCGCGGCTACCGGGACGTCGGGAGCCTTCCCCATCTCCTATAGAACTCCCGGATGGCCTCCCACGAGGAGGGGAGGGAAATGGGATCAGCGCTAGAATGTCGCCCTCACTTGAATGGAGAATGGCATGAGTTTTCCTGAGATTCCTCTGAGGGCCCCCTCTGCTCTCTAGGACAATTAAGGGATGATGTCTCAGAGGAAATGGAGGGGAAGGCAGTCCCTGGAATACTGATCAGGGGTCCCTTTTGACCCCTGCAACAGCTTTGGGCACTGTGACTTTTTCTCTCAGGCCTTGTTCTCTGCCTCACACTCAATGTGTTGGAAAGTCTGATTTCAGCTTCTCTGAGTCCCTCGGCCTCCATTCAGGTCAGGAGCAGAAGTTGCTGTTCCTGCCTCAGAGACTAGAACTTTCCACGGAATAGGAGATTATCCCAGGTGTCTGTGTCCAGGCTGGGATCTGAGTTCTGACAGCCCAGGTGTCCTGTCCATTCTCGGGATGGTCACATGGGTGCTACTGGGGTGTCTCATGAGAGATACAAAGCACCTGAATTTTTAAACTCTTCCTGTCAGACACACGTGACCCATGAAGTCTCTGACCATGAAGTCACCCTGAGGTGCTGGGCCCTGGGCTTCTACCCTGCGGAGATCACACTGACCTGGCAGCAGGATGGGGAGGACCAGACCAGGGAAACCAAGCTTGTGGAGACCAGGCTATCAGGGGATGGAGCCTTCCAGAAATGGGCAGCTGTGGTGGTGCCTTCTGGAGAAGAGCAGAGATACATATGCCATGTACAGGACGAGGGGCTGCTGGAGCCCCTCACGCTGAGATGGGGTAAGGAGGGGGATGGGTAAGGAGGGGAATGGGGTGTCATGTCTTTTCTCAGGGAAAGCAGGAGCCCTTTCCCTCAGGGAAAGCAGGAGCCTTCAGCAGGGTCAGGGCTGAGGCCTGGGGTCAGGGGCCCTCACCTCCCCTTCTTTCCCAGAGCCATATTCCCAGCTCACCATCCTCACCGTGGGCATCGTTGCTTGCCTGGCCATCCTGGGAGCTGTGGTCGTTAGAGCTGTGGTCGCTGCTGTGATGTGGAGGAGGTTGAGCTCAGGTAGGGAAGGGGTGAGGAGTGAAGTCTGGGTTTTCTTGTCCCTTTTGGGGTTTCAAGCCCCAGGTAGAAGTGTTCCCCTGCCTCATTACTGGGGAGGACCATCCGCACATGGGCTGACCCAGCCTGGGGCCCTGTGTGCCAGCACTTAATCTTTTGTGAAGCACATGTGACAATGGAGGACAGATGTATCACCTTGACGATTACGGTGTTGGGGTCCTGATCCCAGCATTCACAAGTCAGAGGAAGGTCTCTGCTAAGGACAAACCTTAGGAAGGCAGTTGGTCCAGGACCCACACCTGCTTTCCTTGTGTTTTCTGATCCTGCCCTGGGTCTGTAGTCATAGTTCTAGAAACTTCTCTTGGGTCCAAGACTTGGAGTTTCTGCTAAGATCTCAGGGCCCTGCCTCCTCCCTGTCCCCTCACAGGAAGTTTTCTTCCCATAGGTGGAAAAAGAAGGAGCTACTCTCAGGCTGCATATAAGTGGTGGGGGTGGGAGTGTGGAGTAGTTCACCCACCCCATAATTCCTCCTGTCCCACATTTCCTGCGGACTCTGACCAGGTCCTGCTTTTGTTCTAACCCAGGCAGCGACAGTGACCAGGGCTCTGATCTGTCTCTCATGGCTCCTAAAGGTGAGATGCTGGGGGTCTGAAGTGGGCAGGGTTAGGGGCAGAGTGGACAGGACTGGGTAATATGGATTATTTGATTGGGAAGTTTCCAGTGTGTGGTGGGCTCTTCAGCGTGTCATCACTTACCATGACTGACTGAATTTGTTCATGACTGTTGTTTTCTGTAGCCTGAGACAGCTGCTTGTGTGGGACTGAGATGTGGGATTTCTTCACGCCTCCCCTTTGTGACTTCAAGAGCCTCTGGCATCTCTTTCTGCAAAAACATCTGAATGTGTCTGCGTCCCTGTTTGCATAATGTGAGGAGGTGGAGAGATAGCCCACCCCATGTCCACCGTGACCCCTGTCCCCATGCTGACCTGTGTTCCCTCCCCAGTCATCTTTCCTGTTCCAGAGAGGTGGGGCTTGTGTCTCCATCTCTGTCTCAGCTTCATGGTGCACTGAACTACAACCTCTTACTTTCTTACTGAAAATAAGAAACTGAATATAAATTTGTTTCTCAAATATTTGGCATGAGAGGTTGATGGGTTAATTAAATAAGTCATTTCCTAAAATTTGACAGAGGAAATAAAGAGCTGAGAACCTTCCAGAATCTGCATGTTCGCTCTGCTGAGTCTGTTGCAGGTGGGGATGAAGAAGGCTGTGAGGAGCCGAGTGTGGACGGGGCCTGTGCCCAGTTGCTGCTGAGTCCATCATGGGCTTTATGTGGTCAGTCCTCAGCTGGGTCAGCTTCGCTGCTCCATTGTCCTTGTCCCTTCAGTGGAAACTTGTCCAGCAGGAGCTGTGACCACAGAGGCTCATACATCGCCCACAGTGGCCCCTGCACACGGGAGTCTCTGTTTCTGAGATAAATTTTCAGACCCATTCAGCTCCTGCCCTCCTTCTAGGGCTCCCCTTTTGCTCTGCTCTCCTGCCCTCTCTCCCTGTCCTGGTTCCAGTGATCTTGGTGCTGGCTCCAATCACAACTTGTGAATCTAAAGCAAAGTCTAATTTAGACTTACATTTGTTTGTGAAATTGCATCCATCATGAAGGACTGTTCCTCCCTGAAGAGAGGAACCTGATTATGTGCTACAGTGTGTGGCTGGGGTGGGGGAGGGTTGGTGTGGGAGGAGGGTTGGAGGTGGGACACCACAGGCAGCCCTGCTGAGAAAAGCACAGGCAGCCTCGATGTCAGTGTGAGGGGACCTTGTGCTGTAGCTGCCACAAAACAGCACTTGGCCTGAGTCTATGTTAACAGAGATACTGTCTTTGGAATAGTGAGGTGCTTTACAGTGATCATTCATTCAACTGACCTTTGTTGTCTGCCAGACATAGGACAGAATGGTTCTGCATCTGGGGAACACTTCTGAAGTAAAATCAGAAAAATCTCTGACCTTGTGGAGCATGTGTTTCAGTGGGAAGAGGCAGACGACAGATACGCTATCACCAGAACAAGGAAGGAAAGTGCTAGAAAGTGGGAAGTGCTGTGAGGCAGGTGATCCAGGATGTGGGCAGTGAGGACAGGGAAGGTGGCTGTTCTACAGCAGTGGTCAGTGTGTGCCTTGTTGCAAAGGTGACCTTTGCGGAAAGATTTAAGGGACATGAGGATGTCTGGGGAAGTTCTTTCTAAGCAGGGGAACTCCAGCAAATGCACTAGGGCAGAAAGGTGTTTATGTTCCCAGAAGAGCAAGGAGGCCAGGAGGGCTGGACAGAGAGAAGCTAGATGAGGTCAGTGGTATGGCTTCAGGGGATTGGGGTTGGATCTGATCTTTGCTCTGAGTGGGATGAAGATTTAGAGGACAGTTTTGAGTAGAAGGCCATGATACGACCTCTTTTATGTGTGTGTGTATGTATGTATTTATTCTCTTTTTTTTATTGTTATACTTTAAGTTCTGGGGTACATGTGCAGAATGTGCAGGTTTGTTATATCAGTATTCACGTGCCATGGTGGTTTGCTGCATCCATCACCCTGTCATCTACATTAGGTAATTCTCCTAATGCTATCCCTCCCCTATTACCCCACCCCCTGCTACCCCTTCCCTAGACCCCATCCCCTGACAGGCCCCGGTGTGTGATGTTCCCCTCCTTGTGTAAATGTGTTCTCATTGCTTAACACCCACTTGTGAGTAAGAACATGTGGTGTTTGGTTTTCTGTTCTTGTGTCAGTTTGCTGAGAATGATGGTTTCCAGCTTCATTCATGTTCCTGCAAAGGACATTAACTCATCCTTTTTTATGGCTGCATAGTATTCCATGGTATATATGTGCCACATTTTCTTTATCCAGTCTATCACTGATAAGCATTTGGGTTGGTTCCAAGTCTCTGCTATTGTGAACGGTGCTGCAATAAACATACATGTGCATGTGTCTTTATAATAGAATGATCTATAATTCTTTGGGTATATACCCAGTAATGGGATTGCTGGGTCAAATGGTATTTCTAGTTCTAGATCTTTGTGCATATGGCTAGCCAAGTTTCCTAACACCGTTTATTAAATAGGAAATCCTTTCCCCATTGCTTGTTTTTGTCAGGTTTGTCAAAGATCAGATGGTTGTAGGTATGTGTCACTATTTCTGAGGCCTCTGTTCTGTTCCATTGGTCTATATCTCTGTTTTGGTAACAGTGCCATGCTATTTTGATTACTGTAATCTTGTAGTATTGTTTGAAGTCAGGTAGCATGATGCCTCCAACTTTGTTCTTTTTGCTTAGGATTGTCTTCACTATACAGGCTCTTTTTTGGTTCCATATGAAGTTTAAGGTGGTTTTTTTCCAATTCTGTGAAGAAGATCAATGGTAGCTTGATGGGGATAGCATTGAATCTATAAATTACCTTGGGCAGTATGGCCATTTTCACGATATTGATTCTTCCTAACCATGAGCATAGAATGTTTTCCATCTGTTTGTGTCCTCTCTTATTTCCTTGATCAGTGGTTTGTAGTTGTCCTTGAAGTGATCATTCACATCCCTTGTTAATTGTATTCCTAGGTGTTTTATTATCTTTGTAGCAACTGTGAACGGGAGTTCACTCATGATTTGGCTCTCTGTTTGTCGATTATTGGTGTATAGCAATGCTTGTGATTTTGCACACTAATTTTTTTTATCCTGAGACTCTGCTGAAGTTGCTTATCAGCTTAAGAAAATTTTGGGCTGAGATGATGGGGTCTTCTAAATATACAATCCTGTCGTCTGCAAATAGAGACAATTTGACTTCCTCTTTTCCTAATTGAATACCCTTCATTTCTTTTTCTTGCCTAATTGCCCTGGCTAGAACTTCCAATACTATGTTGAATAGGAGTGGTGAGAAAGGGCATCCTTGTCTTGTGCAGGACTTCAAAGGGAATGCTTTCAGTTTTTCCCTATTCAGTATATTGGCTGTGGGTTTGTCAGAAATAACTCTTATTATTTTGAGATATGTTCCATCAATACCTAGTTTATTGAAAATTTTTAGCATAAAAGGCTGTTGAATTTTGTCAAAGGCCTTCTCTGCATCAATCATGGTTTTTGTCTTTTGTTCTGTTTATGTGAGGGATCACGTTTATTGATTTGCATATGTTGAACCAGTGTTTCATCCCAGGGATGAAGCCGACTTGATTGGGATGGATAAGATTTTCGATGTGCTGTTGGATTCAGTTTGCCAGTATTTTATTGAGGATTTTTCACATCAATGTTCATTAGGGATATTGGCCTGAAATTTTCTTTTTTAGTTGTGTCTCTACCAGGTTTGGTATCAGGATGATGTTGGCCTCATAAAATGAGTTAGGGAGGATTCCCTCTTTTTCTATTGTTTGGAATAGCTTCAGAAGGAATGATACCAGTTTCCTTTTTACCTCTGGTAGAATTCAGCTGTGTTGCTGCCTCAATTTCAGACTTTGTTGTTGGTCTATTCAGGGATTCGACTTCTTCCTGGTTTAGACTTGGAGGGGTGTAAGCTTCCAGGAATTTACCCATTTCTTCGAGATTTTCTGGCTTATCTACATGGAAGAGTTCATAGTATTCCCTGATGGTAATATGTATTTCTGTGGGATCGGTGGTGATATCCCCTTTATCATTTTTTATTGCATCTGTTTGATTCTTATCTCTTTACTTCTTTATTAGTCTGGCTAACGGTCTATGTATTTTGTTGATCTTTTCAAAAAACCAGCTCCTTGTTTCATTGATTTTTTTTTTAAGGGTTTTTCATGTCTTTACTTCCTTCACTTCTGATCTGATCTTAGTTATTTCTTGTCTTCTGCTAGGTTTTGAATTTGTTTGCTCTTGTTCCTCTAGTTCTTCTCATTGTGACATTAGGGTGTTGATTTTAGATCT
>NW_022439266.1:0-10101 GCF_009761245.1 Sapajus apella
CACACACACACACACACACACACACACACACACACACACACACACACATAAATCACATACCACTTATAAATCAATGTCAACTCTAAGTGGCTTTTGGATTTCCTAGAGAGAGACAATATAAAAACGACTTCTGAAAAACTAGATAAGAGGTGATTCAATCTTCTTTTTTGTAAAATGGGTAAAGTTATGTTGCAGTCTCAGAAGAAAATAACCAACGTGAAAACAATTTGAAACTGTTTAAAAAATTCACGTGCAATGAAGTGATAATATTAACTATAGTTCCAAAACGATAAATACAGCAATTAAGAAATAGGATGACTTTATCTGTGCCACTTCTTCTCAGTTGGCATGGATAATTTTGGATTTGAACACACAGGTTGTAAAAGCTGGGGTCACAGAATTGCTAGGGCAACTGCTACACATGAAGATGAATTTTATTTCCCTTATGGATTTTTTTTTTCAGATAAAAATGTTAGTTGTAGAATGGGGTAAAATGTGAGAGAGGAAAATAAAAATGATTCATAGTAACACCATCTAGAAATAACAAATTAATTTTACTCTTCAGGTAAAAATTTTATTCTTTTTCCTTCTGTCTTTCTAAGTGTATATTAAAATTCACATTCTAGGGCCGGGCGCGGTGGCTCAAGCCTGTAATCCCAGCACTTTGGGAGGCTGAGGCAGGTGGATCACGAGGTCAAGAGATCGAGACCATCCTGGTCAACATGGCGAAACCCCGTCTCTACTAAAAATACAAAAAATTAGCTGAGCATGGTGGCACGTGCCTGTAATCCCAGCTACTCAGGAGGCTGAGGCAGCAGAATTGCCTGAACCCAGGAGACGGAGGTTGCGGTGAGCCGAGATCGCGCCATTGCACTCCAGCCTGGGTAACAAGAGCGAGACTCCGTCTCAAAAAAAAAAAAAGTGAATAAATAAAATAAAATTCACATTCTATATACCTGGGTTTAATTCTATGAAATCAATTTTTTCAGTATGAAAAATGGCAAAGCCATGCATCTCTCCATATTTGGTGAAGGATTTTTTGCACTCGTGATAATTTTTATGGGTGCACAACTTTAAAAGACATGACTTACTTGTAAAATATTCTCCAAAAGTTTGACTGTTTTTAAAAACAAAACAGGAGAGAGAGATCCAAGATGGCTGATCACTAGCAGCTGGGGATTGTAGCTCCCAGTGAAAGCTCAGAGAACGAGAGGATGCCACACTTTCAGATGAATTTTTGTTGATCACGCACCAGGAGATTCCCAGTGGAGGAGCCCTACGGGCCACCAGCACGACTCTTGTGGCCGGAGAGGCAGTTTTGCAGCTGCCTTGGTGCGGCGGTTCTTGGTGCAGAGTCAGAAAAGCACCATCAATCTTAACACTGCTGTTTTGGCTGGCGCAGTGGGTTGCTCAGATTCTGGCACTGGGAATCAACAAGTTGGACGTCCACTCAGAAACCCAACTATAAAGACGGTAATTATAAAGACCACAGATGAGGGCCGGGCGCGGTGGCTCAAGCCTGTAATCCCAGCACTTTGGGAGGCCGAGGCGGGTGGATCACGAGGTTAAGAGATCGAGACCATCCTGGTCAACATGGTGAAACCCCGTCTCTACTAAAAATACAAAAAATTAGCTGGGCATGGTGGCGCGTGCCTGTAGTCCCAGCTGCTCAGGAGGCTGAGGCAGGAGAATTGCCTGAACCCAGGAGGCGGAGGTTGCGGTGAGCCGAGATCGCGCCATTGCACTCCAGCCTGGGTAACAAGAGCGAAACTCCGTCTCAAAAGACAGGGTTAAAACATAGACCACAGATGGATAAATCTGTAAAGAAGGGAAGAAACCAGCCTAAAAAGGCTGAGAATACCCAAAATCAGAATGCCTGTCCCTCTACAGGGGATCACAGTTCCTCATCAGCAACGGAACAAGGCCTGATGGAGAAAGACTGTGTTCCATTAACAGAAGCAGGCTTTAAAAGGTGGATGATAAGAAACTCCTGTGAATTAAAAGAACTTGTTCTAACCCAATGCAAAGAAACTAAGAACTTTGAAAAAAGGTTTGACAAAATGTTAACAAGAATACACAATTTAGAGAGGAATATAAGTGAATTGATGGAGCTGAAAAACACAATATGAGAACTTTGCGAAATATGCACAAGTTTTAACAGCAGAATTGATCAAGCAGAAGAAAAGATATCAGAGGTCGAAGACCAACTTGATGAAATAAAACAAGATGACAAGATTAGAGAAAAAAGGATAAAAAGGAACGAGCAAAGTCTCCAGGAAATACGGGACTATGTGAAAAGACCTAACTACGCTTGATAGGTGTACCTGAATGTGGCGAAGAGAATCAATCCAAGTTGGAAAATACGCTTCAGGACATTATTCAGGAAAACTTTCCCAACCTAGCAAGGCAGGACAATATTGAACTCCAGGTAATACAGAAAACACCACAAAGATATTCCTCAAGAAGACCATCCTCAAAGCACATAATCGCCAGATTCACCAGGGTTGAAATGAAGGAGAAAAAACTGAGGGCAGCTAGAGAGAAAGGTCAGGTTACCCATAAAGGGAAGCCTATCAGACTCACAGCAGATCTCTCAGCAGAAACCCTACAAGTCAGAAGAGAGTGGGGGCCAATATTCAACATCCTTAAAGAAAAGAACTATCAACCCAGAATCTCCTATCCAGCCAAACTGAGCTTCATAAGTGAAGGAAAAATAAAATCTTTTGTGAACAAGCAAGCACTCAGAGATTTCATCACCACCAGGCCTGCTTTACAAAAGCTTCTGAAAGAACCACTACACATAGCAAGGAACAACCAGCATCAGCCTTTCTAAAAAATACCAAAAAGTAAAGAGCATCAACATCATCAAGAATTTACATCAACTAATAGGCAAAACAGCCAGCTAACATTAAATGGCAGTATTAAACTCACATATATTATTATTAATTCTATATTCAAATAGACTAAATCCCCCAATCCAAAGACACAGACAGGCAAAAAAAGCCAAAACCTATCAGTATGCTGCATCCAGACCCATCTCACGTGCAAGGATACACAAAGACTGAAAACAAAGGGATGGAGAAAGATTTACCAACCAAATGGAGAGCAAAAATAAATAAATAAATAAAAAGAAGGAGTTGCTTTAAAGCAACAAAGATCAAAAGAAGCAAAGAAAGGGCCGGGCGCGGTGGCTCAAGCCTGTAATCCCAGCACTTTGGGAGGCCGAGGCGGGTGGATCACGAGGTCAAGAGCTCGAGACCATCCTGGTCAACATGGTGAAACCCCGTCTCTACTAAAAATACAAGAAATTAGCTGGGCATGGTGGTGCGTGCCTGTAATCTCAGCTACTCAGGAGGCTGAGGCAGGAGAATTGCCTGAACCCAGGAGGCGGAGGTTGCGGTGAGCCGAGATCGCGCCATTGCACTCCAGCCTGGGTAACGTGAGTGAAACTCCGTCTCAAAAAAAAAAAAGAAGCAAAGAAGGATATTACATAATGATAAAAGGATCAATGCAACAAGAAGAGCTAAAGATCCTACATATATATGCACCCAATACAGGAATACACAGATATATAAGACTTATAAAGAGACTTAGACTCCCACACAATAACAGTGGGAGACTTCAACATCAATATTAGACAGATCAATGAGACAGAAAATTAACAACGATATCCAGGATTTGAACTCAGAACCAGAATAAGTAAACTTAATTAACATTTATAGAACTCTCCACTTGAAATACACAAAATGTACACTCTTATCAGTACCACATCACATCTATTTACAGGTTTCCATGAAACATTGGTTGGCTGCTTGTTATTTTCTTCCCTCATTTTTTTTTCATGTCTCTGTTATTAAGCACAATTATAGGCATACCAATTTTTAGACTGTATTCTAGCCTGGGCATTAAAGAAACACCCCCGTTCTCTCTCCTTCCTCTTCCTCTTTCTTCCTCTCCTTCATTCTTTTTTTCTTTCTTCTTTTTTTCTTTTTAGAAAAAAAAAAAAAAGAAGAAATTACAATCTTCCTTTCCCAGTGAAGGTCATAGAATTCCAGACCTGTTTTCCTTAAAACCAGCCATAGCACCTAAAAATATTACTCTAGTTCTTTTCCCTCATGTACCTGCGTGAAAATTGACCATACAACATAGTGAAACCCTGTCTCTACAAAAAAATTACAAAAATTAGGCTGGCACACACCTGTAGTCCCAGCTACTTGAGAGACTGAGATGGGAGAATCAGCTGAGCCCGGGAAGGCTGAAGCTTCAGTGAGTCATGATCTTACCACTGCATTCCAGCCTGCACTCATTGTGCAGAGAGAGAGAGACCCTCTCTCTAAAACTAAACAAAGCAAGAAATACTGGCCATAAAGAAAGTATCTAACCTACTTTGTTTTGCTGTGGATTAGGAACCCCCAACTGCAGAGTGGTTCCTTTCCCCAAATCTAGAAGGAAGGGATGCTGTTCAGAAGCCAAGAAGAATCTAAGCAGACAGGCTTAGGTTTCCCCACCCAGGGTATTAGCAGTAGACCATACTCTTCATGCAACCTTATTTCTACACTACTGTTCATACTTCGTTGAACTTGAGAATAAAAATGTACAGTTTTCCCTGTATCTTTGAGTCTTCATTCTGAAAGTTTCTGTGTCATGTGAAACTGTGATTGCATAAATGTGTGTGTCTTTTTACCTATTTATTTGTCTTTGTTAGTTGATTTTCAGTGAACCTTCACAGGGTAATGTGAAGTCATCCCTCACTCCTACATGCACAAGGCACGTCACTCCCTTGATTTACTTTTTCCTTCATACATGGAGGGGGTTTGCTAAAAGATCTGTATTTTTGCATTGATTTCTTAAACTCTTGAATTGAAAATTTTCCTCTCATGCTTCCTTTCCTGGTGGGAGGAAATCAAAAAAGAGCAGCCCCTGATATGTAGAAGGGGGCCTGGCACTCACAGGTGTCACAGATACCCGATACCAGACAAGGTTCACCTGACAGCTTGATAAAGCAAGACAAGATGAAGGGCATTTACAAGATTTTCCAAGTAAAGAGAAACTCAAGAACACTGCGCCACCCTCCAAAATACCAGACACCTCACTGACTTGGTTAAAATGAGTGACATCCACCTCATTCTCAGTAACAGCTTTTTCCTGGCCATCGGCTGGCTGTCTTCTACTAGATAAGATTCATTAAGATATGGAACAATAAAAAAAAAAGCCTCCTCCATCAGAAGGTACAACTTAGAGTGACGACCCCACACTGTCAGACACTCCCCCAGATCACCCAATCACAGTCCACATCCTAAGAAAGTTTCTTTTGACTCTGTCCTTCTGAGACCACCCACAGCTCCTCAGGCTGTGCTCCTCCCTTACCGTGAAGGTAATCAACACAGCTGGATCTAGGTTGGCTTGGTTCACAGGGGAGTTCCTGTTGGTCTTGTTCTTTTTGGGCTCCCCTATGAGGTGTGGCCCTGTGTCCTGGATTACTGAGGACCCTGGCCCATCTTCCCTTATGGCAGCCTCTGTACACCTGGACATGTTGCTCCTAGAACACTGAAGCCTTCTTTATGTATTCTGAGAAGACAAGTTTGAAGTTTTATTCCTCTGCTTCTAGGATGGTAGAGAACAGTCTTCGGCCTGAGACCCATCCCTAGGTAAGTAGCTGAACTGCGGTTTTGCCTTTCCTGAAGTTTAACAACCAGCTAATCTTAATTTCTCTTTATAATTATAGCACTCAGTTCTGTATTGCTTGTTTTGCTCAACTGTTTTTTGTAGTTATTTGTTTCTATTTTTGTTGTTTTTCCAGTCTTTCTCCTATTGAGTTAGACCAACTCTATCTGACTTGATAAAGAAAGTTCCGAATTATGCGGAACAAGGCCTTTGGAGTGGCTAAATTCCCTACTTTCCCCAGACAATGTGGGGAAAGAAAAACAGCCAGCAACATAAAAAGAGGAAAGACTTGATTTTGACTACTGAAAGGGCTTTATTTACATAACAAGACCACCTTTTTACTAGTCACACAAAACTGAAGAGCAATGGCTCTATCCCATGTGGTAGTTGGAGAGCTAAGATTCGTTTTTTCCATGATGACAGGCTGGGTTTGCTTCCTAAATCAATCATATTCTAGCTTGATACTTGGTACTTCTGAAATAGCAGGAATTTGCTGCAACTTAAATATGGCAATGAGATTAAAAAATGTTTTTGAAGAACATCAATGGTTAAAGTCAGCTTAATTAAAAGCTAACATTCAAGGTGTGTGTATGTGTGTCTGTGAGTGGGGGGAGGTGCTGCACTTGCATGTCTGTATTTAAAATACCTTCTTTTTTCTTTCTAGCACCTTGTGGTTTTTGTTGTGTTAATTTTTATTTATTTTTTTATCTTTAAGATTGTCTTTTTTTGAGCAGAGTTTTTTTTTCTCAGTTGACTGAATTCCATTTTCTTCATTTGCTTCTGCTGTCTCTCCTTTCTCTTGCATTCTGTTGCATGAGTGACCTAAAATAGTTTATAATAGCCTGGAGTTTCTTAAAGAAAATGGAGAAAGTAACAGGCTTCCTTTTGGGAGAAACCTGTTTTCTTCTTGTGTTAAACAAATAAGTTCATCTCAGCTCTTAAGGCTAACTACTCTTGGATTTTTAAGAAAGAGTGTAGTTTAGTCATTTAGAAGTGTCTTTGATTAAAATGTTTTTTTAAATGAACTGTAAAACATCATGTGATCTAGTCTCAACATTCTTTTTTTGGAGATGAAGGATTCAGTGTGGGCTCTGCCCAGAGCTCAGAGATCCAGTTAAAAGATAGGTAGTCCCCATTTAAATAGAATTGGTCTACACAATCCCATGAAAGATTTCTATGATTTTATGTTTGATTTGGCATTCATCTTTAATCTCCATCTAGCACCAGCAGACATTTTCTCTCTGCATCTTATGATGTAAATTTTGTTATTTGATTTTACCTGAGTTGTTTTCTTTAATATGCAAATTTAAGGCTATTTAGCAGATGACTGCCTAGGATTGTAAAACAGGTTATCAAGAATTTGAAAGTCTAACAGAAACATTTATCTTGGAACCTCAAGAGAAGAAGAATTCACCTAACTCATAGGCATTTAATAGTACAAATTCATGGCTGGGTTGGGCTTTCACAAAAGATTCAACTAGGAACTATATAGGAATGAATCTTGATTGCAACTATGTATTTATATATAATCCTACCTTTAAATAATAAACTAGAAGTTCGTTAAGAAAAAAAAAGTCTTATCTGAGACTTATCCTTCTGTAGAACAAAGTTTCATCAAAGCCAATTTAAAATACTATGTAAAATATATATATTCTTTCTGCACTGCATACAAATAACCAGGTTAAGTGTAATAAATCAAATGAGTCCTACTATGATTTGTCTTTAGTAAAAAATTAGAAACTGAAGAGAAAAAAATTATATTTTAAAAACTATAGTACATCTGTGTTTAAATTATAGTCTTTCCTAATATTTTTCAATTTTTGCTATTTTCTACAGTTTGGACTGATTTTTCTTGGCTACAAGTATGTAAAATAATGTCTTTGATTTTTTTCCTTTTTTCCATTTTTGTTTTTAATTTGGAGTCAACAAAAACTAAGCTGTGCTTTTAGAAATCCCTTTGAACTAAAGCTGGACAACTTAAACTTCAAAAGAAAATAACAGCAACCTGTTGCCTATATTGATTTTTCAGGATTGTCCTTTGGTTTGTTGTTGCTTTTCTCCATTCCTCCCCCCATTTACTCTTCATAAGACATGAGACTTCACAATCTGCCAAAAATGAACTTGCCTAATAACTCGGGACCTACCCGTCCAGGAATAAATTATTCTAGCAGTGAGAGATTAGATGAAACCTGAGACCAGAGACTTATTTTCTTCTAAAATGCTTTTCCCAAAAGATTTTTAAAAAAGAAAAGGGGGAAAATGTCAAAGAAAGATAAATCTTGGGCTCCAAAATCACTAAGGTAAAAGAAAAAGTCAATCTGCGAACTTCTTAAGGCAAAGGAGCCTCCCATTCTATTCAAAATCACCCTTCTGCTCACTGAGATAAATGCTTGTCTGATTGCCTCCTTTGAAGAGGCTAATCAGAAACTCAAAAGAAGGCAACTGTTTGTCTCTTACCTTCCTATAGCCTGGAAGCCCTCTCCTGGCTATTTCTGATTTCTCTTCTTTAACTTAATTGAGAGATAAGGGTTTTATATATCTCTGGTGTACAAAATGTTAATTGTATGTGTGTGCACATGATTGGAGAATTAAATCAAGCTCATTAACCTGTATTACTTCAACGTATTTTATGTGTGTGGTGAGAAAAGTTGAAATCTCCTCTTTTAGCAATTCTAAAATATACATTACTACTAATCTATCCACCATGCTTGCAACATGATAACCACCATTCTACTCTCTGCTTGTATGAGTTCAACTTTTTTAGATTCTGTATATAAATGAGATCAGGCAGTATTTGTCTTTCTGTACCTGAATTATTTTACTCAACAAAATGTCCTTTAGGTTAATCCATGTTGTCCCAAATAGCAGTTTTAGATTTTTTTAAGGCAGAACAGCATTTCACTATTAATACACACACAGCACACACCACGTTTTCTTTATGTATCTTTCAATGCATAAAAACACAGGTTTTTTCCACATTTTGACTGTTGTAAACAGTGTTGCTATCAGTTTCACAAGGGAGAGTGCAGTTATCTCTTCACCATTTTAAACCTTTTGTATATATGCTCAGAAGTGAGATTCCTGAATCGTATGGTAGTTTTATTTCTGATTTCTGGGGGATCCTCTATCCATTAGAGACGTACTCATTTTCATTTCCATCAAGAGTGTACATCTTTTCCCTTATTTTTATATCCTCATCAACACTTGTTAACCTTCATCTTATTAATAAAAGAAATTCTTACAAGCATGAGATGATAACTTATTGTGATTTTACTTGCGTTTCCCTGATATTTAGTGATGTTGAGCATGTTTTTATATGTCTGCTGGCCATTTATATCTTTCTTTGAAACATATATTCAGGTGTCTTACCAATTTTTGTTATTATTTTTATTTTTGCTATTGAATTATGTGAGTTCCTTACAGGTTTTGAACACTAACTTCTTAGCAGATGTATACTTTGTAAACATTTTTTCCAGTTCTGAAAGCTGACTCTTACTCTGTCAGTTGCATCCTTGTGCATAAGCTTTGTGTTTGAGGTAGTTTCATCTCTCTATTTTTGCTTTTGCCTGTGCTTTTGTGGTCAAATCCAAAAAAAATCATTGAATAGACCAGTGTTGTGGAGTTTCCCCTCTCTGTTTTCTTCTTGTAGTTTTGCAGTTTCCCATCTCACATTTAAGTTTTTAATTCATTTCAAGTCAATTTTTCTATATATTGTAAGATAAGGTTCCAATACTATTATCCTGCGTTTGCATATCTAATTCTCTCTATATCCTATTTTAAATAAATTGTTCTTTCCCCATTGAGTGTTCTTAGCACTGTTATAGTGGACCGAGCGTAGAAAGTTAGCACCAAGACAAAAGTATGCCAGATTGCAGCGTCATTTATTATGCTGGTGACCACAAAGGACTCATGTCTTTCCAACCTGTGGCATCGAAAAGAGGGTGCCAAGACTTTTTATACCTGAAAAACCACCTTGGGAATGGGGGTGAGGAGTGGGGATGGGGATGAAGGGCTTCAGACATTCCAAGGATTAGTGGAGTCTGTAAATCACCCCCTGGGCGGAGAAAAGGGCTCCAGATATTCTAAGGGCCCGGGAACTTTTGTCATTCCCTTTGTTACTTAAGTGGTTTACAGAAGTCAAGATAAACATTTGTTTACACATTATCTGGGTAAGGTGGAAATCACAGACCTTAGTTACTTATTACAAGTCATGGGAGCCAAGATGGAGTGGGTTAGGACTGCTTGCCTGTCACATTAGGGCCACAGAGAGCAGTTACTGTTAAGCAAAGTTTAAGCAGCTTTACATAGTGGGCATTTTTCAGAGCAAGCTGGCAGCTTTATTTACAGAAGCCAAACCCAGCTTTATCTTATAAAATGGCGTTGCTCAGGCTCTGGCTCTAGGTCAGCACAATATCACAGCACTATTGTCAAAAATCA
>NW_022439267.1:0-10100 GCF_009761245.1 Sapajus apella
AATTTTTGTATTTTTTGTAGTGATAGGATTTCACCATGTTGCCTAGGCTGGTCTCAAACTTCTGGTCTCAAGTGATCCACCCACCTCTGCCTCCCAAAGTGCTGGGATTACAGGCATGAGCCACTATGCTCTTTACCTCTGTGTATTTTTTTTTTTTTTTTGAGATGGAGTTTCACGCTTGTTGCCCAGGCTGGATTGCAATGGTTTGATCTCAGCTCACCACAACCTCCACCTCCTGGGTTCAAGCAATTCTCCTGCCTCAGCCTCCTGAGTAGTTGGGATTATAGGCATGTACCACCATGCCTGGCTAATTTTGTATTTTTAGTAGAGATGGGGTTTCTCCATGTTGGTCATGCTGGTCTCAAACTCCTGACCTCGGGTGATCCACCTGTCTTGGCCTCCCAGAGTGCTGGGATTACAGGTGTGAGCCACCACACCCGGCCTCACCTTCATTTTTAATGGTCTCTGTGTGATCACCAGCTTTGGAGTAAATCCAGAAATTTGAATTTTGTCTCTAAAATTTACCAGCTCCGAGACTGTGGGCAACTAATCAGGTAAACTCTTTGAGTCTTGTCTGTAAAACGAACACAGAAATATATGAGTTGAGTTAACACAGACCGCTTGAGGCTAGTGTGAAGGTGAAATGAAAATGCATGTATAACGTGCTTCATACCTACTTGGTGCTGAACAGATGCTACTTTTCTTTCTTCCCCTTCCACTTGCCTGGCTGGAACAATAATTAATATGGGAATGGGAGGCTGGGATTGTTGGCATATCCAGATCACGGCAGTGTTATACATGATTATGTTTCCAAGCACTTTACCTGACAATTTTGCAAGCTAGCCAGAAAAGAGATTAATGATCCCCATTTTACAGATGAGAAAAGTAAAGCCTTTAGAAAGTTAAAATGGCTTGCACAGGATCACAGCCAATTAGTTGCAAAGCAGGAGTTTTAAATTTCACACTCCTGGTGCCCATTTCTCTCTGTGTTCTTTTCAGCTTCTATCCAACTCTTGTCTTCAGTTTATTTAAAAGTCAACCAGTTTCGAAGAGTGTTGCCTCTGTGAATGGTTTAAACAACACAGACAGTTCTCATCGATGTTACTCATACCATGCCTGAGAATCTCTACTGTTGTCCTCCAGATGTGCAAAACCACATTTGAAAGATTCAAGGAGCTATATACATCTCTAGGTAGACTAATTCTGCAGGAAGAAATACAGCTGATAAATTCTTGGCTTGTCTTGCTGACAGTTCCCTGCTCAGCTGGCAGAGGAAACAGCAAGACTGCCTTTCTGGACTTGATTTAGATCAGTAAGAGACAACTAGCGGTTGTCTGGAAATGAGGAGGAAATGAAAGAAACAGGTCAGCATGGAATCTGCAGGGGGTGAAGGGAAGAAGCCCCTGGGCACTAAACTTTGATAATGCAGCTGTCATATGGGAAGTGAAATATGGACTTGATTTAAATATGGACTTTAAAAAAGCAAAACACTTCAAGTTGGATAACAGGACCCTCAAAATGAATCTGACAATATTATTTAAAATATTCCTAGCCAGAGATAAAAGAAGACAGTTTAAGAAATTAATGTGGTTGTACAGGTAGAGTCTATGTTTTAGGTAGGGTCTTTTTGGGTGCAAGTAAAAAATTCACTTAACTTAAAAAATCAAATAAAGAGGAATGCATCTAAAAGAATCTGGGATGAATGAAAAAACCCAAGGGCAGCTAAGCCTGTGTAGCCTGTTGTGAATCTCAAGCAACAAACTCAGATACATGAGAATAGTGCATGTCTTTCTTTTATTAAAATCAACTTACATTATCTCGTGTTGCCAGGCTGGAGGGACACAAAATTTTGATTATTTTGGAGACATCCTCACCCACCTTCATCCAAGAGGATACCAGAGAGCAGAGGCAGCCTCTCCAGCATTTGGTCAGCAGTCTACATAGTGTTCACTCATCGTTCTATTTTTCTTGCTGTTTTAGTCTGCATTTTAGATCTAGCGGCTCTACTACTCTCACTATATGAGAAATGATTCTATATTACTGAATGTAAAAGTTAAAAGCCAATAGCAATAACTCAACTGAGATAGAAGTTTACTTCCCTCTCACTAATACACACGCGCGCGCACACACACACACACACACACACACACACACACACACACACACACACATATATATATATATATATATATGGGGGTGTAGACCATGCCGGGCTGGGACAGTGACTGAGATGATTAGATATGAGCTCCTTGTATGTCACCACCTCCAGTCTCAAAATTCTGCTTCAAGGTCCAAGATAGTCCAAGGAGTATCTTGGGATTACAGGCATGAGCCATTGTGCCTGCTCTTCACCTTTGTTTAGTTTAGTTTAGTTTTGTTTTTGAGACGGAGTTCCTCTCTTGTTGCCCAGGCTGGAGTACAGTGGCCTGAGTGCAAAGGCTACAAGCGTTTGTGATAAAAAAAAATTAATTTTCTTAATTACTATATTTTGCAAGAATTGATATTATTATCTTTAAAATAAAATCAGGAATGCTTCTGTTCTCCAGGTATCGGGTTATCAGGACACTACCAAGTCTGGGTTTGTTTAGTAAATGTTATTAATCCGTTCACTTAACCATAAATGCTCTTTTTGCCCAGGTTAGAGTGCAATGGCTACAACGGTTAGTGATAATTCTTTATCACAAACTACAGACCAAGTAGAAAAAGAGAAGAAGAATGATACTATCAATAAACCTAAAAAGTACTATGGAGCAGGGACTGTCCTAAGTGCTTTACATATGATTTCATTATTTTCTCTAGCAACCCAGTGAAACAGCTTTTATTATTATTCCATTTAAGAATTGCAAATTGAACCACAGCGAGGTCGGGTGACTTGCTCAAGGTCACATAACTTTTAAGTGCCAGACCTGGAACTTAAACCAAGTCACTCTGGCTCTGGAGTCTACAGCCTTAGCTATCCCTCCTTTTAAAGATGTCCCCAAAGTGATATGTAGCACATTTGCTTACCTTAGAGAAAATATAAAATGGGCAAGGCCAGACCATATCTGACAACAGAATTCTGACTCACAACCTCTGTAGCAACCATTCAAACCACAACCTCTTCAACAACGGGCCTACTATTGTCAGAGCTTGGTCAAAGACTGCCAGCTATCCTAGCTTGTCTTCTGCTTCTAACACAGGACTCACCAGAGAAATCCAAACATGCTCCCCAATCCAGTCACACACAATGTCCCATTTCTAGTTAGCCCACCTCCAGCTTCCCCAGGCCAAAAACCTCCTGAAACTTCAGAGCACTCCTGAAGCCTTCTCTCTCTCTTTTCTTTTTCCATGATAAGCTTTCCCACTCTTCGGCCTGCCTTTGAGTCCCTGTCAAATGCACATGGTGGTGGCTGCTTTCATTGCTGTAGCAAGCTCTGAAGAAACAGCCTGTTTGCTCCCACTTTGGGTAGATTTCACTTTTCACATTTCTTACTCTCATACATATCACTGGCTAAAACTTGGTCATATAACCAAACCTTGCTAAAAGGAGGCTGGGAAGTGTAGTCTTTTACACAGGTGGCCAGCTAAAGATATGGTGTTCTTTTACCAAAAAAGAAGGAAAGAATGAAAATTGGGAGGGAGCTAGCAGTGTTGGTCATACCCACCATCCCCCGTACATAGGGACTTTTGGTGAAGCATGTGAGCCAGGCCCTGCTTTCTCAGACTCAGGAGGCAGCCTTTCCCTCCAGTGCAGCCTGTCCTCAGACTCTGCTCTAGAGTGTTGCATGAGTTGCTTGGGGCAGGAGTACAGTGGTGTCACCTTGGCTCACTGCAATCTCTGCCTCCTGGGTTCAAACGATTCTCCTGCCTCAGCCTTCTGAGTAGCTGAGATTACGGGTGCCCACCAACATGCCGGCTAATTTTTGTATTTTTAATAGAGACAGGGTTTCACCATATTGGTCAGGCTGGTCTCAAACTCCAGACCTTAAGTGATCTGTCCCCTGGGTCTCCCAAAGTGCTGGAATTACAGGCATGAGCCACCTTGCCCAGCCTTCCAGGCCATGCTAATCTCTGTTCTTTACCTAGTCTGCTTCCTCTCAACACATTCATGGTCTCAGAGGCGTTCTTCCATTTTCTTTTCCCCTCTGAGACACATAGTACTACACTTTAGGGCTTTGGGTAAAAACAAGGGTAATAAAAATGACTCATACTTATTAGTTCCCTTATGGTATGATCATAATTTCTCTGAGAACTTTATGTTTTTAATCTATTTAATTGTTACAATAACCCTATAATATAGGGAGCATTATCCCTATTCTATCTATGCATAAACAAGTGGCTAAGTAGCTTTCTAAGGGTCTCACAGCCAGTGACATAGGATTCTTCTAAAAAGAGGGCCTGGCTCAAGAACACAGCCCTACACTGCTTCTCTGTGTTGTCTTCAAGCAGCTTTTGCTTTCTATCCCGTAACATTGATAGTCAAGGGAAACCACGGGTCTAGCTCTTACCTCTTAATGGGAGAAGGGAGAACTAGAGAGAACAGATTGCAATTTCCAAAGCTTATCCTGCCATGACTTGCTAGAACCTGAAAGCCATCAGGAGCGCCTCTCCTTGGTTCACTGTCTCCACTTTGCTGGACACTCTGTTCATTTTCCTTTCAACAATTCATTTTGTATAATCCAGTTGCATTCCACTTCATACCTTCTGAGCTCATAATCTCCCCATTTAAATTACCGGTCCAGACTAAAAATGCCAATTCAGTCTCAGTGCCAAATTGCTAGGAGAAAGAGCCTGATTCCCCATATATCCAAAGAACATGAAGATGTTATAGGAACCCTAAATCTAGCAGTGGGCTCTCAGGAAAAGGGAGTGACCCCGAAGAGTTTCTCCTAAATTCTATTCTTTAAGCATTTATATAGAGTACAAGTGGATTCATAACCAGGAAAAAGCCAACAAAGAATTATATGAACCCGGGCTGGATGCTGTGGCTCACACCCGTAATCCCAGCACTCTGGGAGGCTGAGGCAGGCAGATCACAAGGTCAGGAGTTTGCAACCAGCCTGACCAACACGGTTAAACCTCATCCCTACTAAAATACAAAAATTAGATGGGCATGGTGGTGAATGCCTGTACAGGTATTGATCGACTTACGACCTATGCAACTTACGAAGATTCGACTTTACGACCACAATCGCTAGCCACGACTGTTCCGCGTCTGGCAGCGCAAATGTTGCCCAGCTGGGCGTACGACAGTGCGGACCAGCTTCCGGCAGCACTACCATCTCCGCATGCATATAGCCTACTCAATTTACGACCAAATTGTGTTACGACCGGTCTGTCGGAATCAATCGTGGTTGTAAATCGAACACTAGCTGTAATCCCAAGTACTTGGGAGGCTAAGGCAGGAGAATCACTTGATCCAGGGAGGCAGAGGTTGCAGTGAGCTGACATTGTGCCACTGCAATCCAGCCTGGGCAGCGGAATGAGACTCCATCTCACAAAAAAAAAAAAAAATTATATAAACCCAAAATGTTGCTTGGAAGTGCAGAGGCTGACAAAGTTGTAAATAACACCACTAACAAACAAAGGAAGGTACACTTCTTTGGGCAAATGTTAGAATGTTAAAACTTAAAAGGCAGAAAAATAAATGACTCAACTCCTACTTTGCCTCACTGCCAAAGGGAACAATTCCTAACTACAAATGGTAGAAAAGCTATCTTTAAGAGGACACTTCCCTAAAGATAGAAGATAATAATAAGAGAATGTTTAATATGTTTTAAATGAATTGAAATTCCCAGGACCAGAATAATTACATCTCAGGGAACAGAATGTATTAATAAAATGCAAGCATGTTGATGAAGTCAACATGACTACTCATTAAGAAATGATGGAGAAGGAGAGTTAGGCTGGAAGACTAGAGGAAGGTAAATATTGATTTGTTTTACCAACAAGGAAAAAAGGAGGGATTCTAGATATATATTAATGAGTTTGAAATGAGGCGGAAAAACTGAAGAAATTATCATTAAAAAGATGGCTTATAAATATTTATAACTTGAAAAGATAATTATTAGAAGTTAGCAAGATTTGATTGATTAACTCATTCATGAAACATCTGTTGAGTATGCAATATATCCTAGATACTGGGGTAATAAAAATTTATAAGATTTAGCTTTGCTATCCATCTCATAACCTTTACTATCAAAATGTCAGAACAAACTTAGTCCCACTTTCTTTTCTGTTGCTTTTGCCAGCTGAGTAGAACATTGAGTTGCATTTAGACTTCAGCAAGCTCTGTGAAATTAACTCTAATAGCTTATGGACCAGCTGGAGATATATGGACTGGCTGGTAGCTGTTAAATGTTTACTCAACTGGGTAGATCACCATAGACAGAGGTCATTGCCTAGTTGTCAGTCTTATCACAGTTTGCACTTCTTTATGAGCCAGGAATATTGTTTCCCGGACAGTGAGAAAGACTGAGCTGAAAGACTATGCAAATTCCCATCACCAAGGTAGGACAGCTGTGGCAGAAACTGATCTGGCTATAGAGGCTTGCAATAAGATTTGAAAGAAGCTAAATAATAGCACCTCTTTTTCCAACTTGATTTACCGAAGTGTGAGAAATATAAAAATAACATGCAAAGGGAAAATCAAAATGCCACTTTATTACCAAGAGTTGCTATCGATAAGTGTAACAAACACATCTTCAGGCCAGCTGAATCTTTAGTACTAGAATTAAGCATATATATCCACCATGCCACAGGATATGTTGAATCACGGCCAGATTGCTCATGTGACAACAGACCCTATTTCATGTTTGGCATGATCCCAAGAAGAAACAGAGCAGGAAGTCACTGGCTGATGCATACCCAGTTTCTTCTCCAAAAATCACAAATCAGATAAACAAAAATAGTTAAATACAGGTGTGTTTCACTAGCTGAGCTCCCTCCACAGAGAAACAGCCATCAGGAATAAAGAAGAGGCTCATGCCAGTTAGAATGGTGATCACTAAAAAACCTGGAGACAACAGATGCTGGAGAGGATGTGGAGAAATAGGAACACTTTTACACTGTTGGTGGGAGTGTAAATTAGTTCAACCATTGTGGAAGACAGTGTGGTGATTCCTCAGGACCTAGAAATAGAAATTCCATTTGACCCCCGCAATCCCATTACTGGATATATATCCAAAGGATTATAAATTGTTCTACTATAAGGACACATGCACACGAATGTTCATTGCAGCACTGTTTACAATAACAAAGACCTGGAACCAACCCAAATGCCCATCGATGATAGACTGGACAGGGAAAATGTGGCACATATACACCATGGAATACTATGCAGCCATAAAAAACGATTAGTTCATGTCCTTTGTAGGGACATGGATGAACCTGGAAGCCACCATTCTCAGCAACCTGACAGAAGAACAGAAAATCAAACACCGAATGTTGTCACTCATAGGTGGGTGTTGAGCAATGAGAACACATGGACACAGGGAGGGGAGCATCACACACTGGGGTCTGTCAGGAGGAAATAGGGGAGGGATAGCGGGGGTACGGAGCTGGGGAGAGATAGCATAGGGAGAAATGACAGATATGGGTGATGGGGAGGAAGGCAGCAAATCACACTGCCATGTGTGTACCTATGCAACAATCTTACATGTTCTTCACATGTACCCCAAAACCTAAAAGGCAGTAAAATTTAAAAAAAAATTTTTTTAGTTAAAAAAAAAGAAGAAGAAGAAAAAGGACGATCCAAGATGGCCGTTTAGGAACAGCTCAGGATTGCAGCTCCCAGTGAAAGCGCAGAGGGTGAGTGGACGCCGTGTTTTTATTGCCCACAGTCTAGGAAATTCCCGGGCAGAGGTGCTCCACGCTCGCCAGCGCGGCTGTTTCGGCCAGCGCGGCTGTTTCGGCCAGCGCGGCTGTTTCGGCCAGTGCCGCTGCTTTGCCCCGTGCGGCTGCTTTGTCGGCGCCCCGGAGCCGCGGTTCTCCGTACAAAATACACCGGTCCGGGGGCCCTTTAGGCTGGAGATTGGAGCCACGGGAAGTCGCCCATTTGTCTGTTTAAAAAGGGGACTGAGCAGAGAACCAGGATAGTAGATTCCAGGGCAAAAAAAAAAAAAAAAAAGCGACACAAACCTCAGTGCCGCTGTTTAAGCCAGCACAGTGAGTGGCCGCAGGGGAAAACAAACAGACCCCGGCGCCTCTTCAACAGGCGACTGGAACACCAACTTAAAAAAGGCTCTGAGGCAGGGAGCCAGGCGATCAGGCTCGGCTGGCCCCACCCCCACAAAAGAACAGCAACCAGAAACTCTGGATTGAGAATTTCACAGCAAGCGCAGCTGAACCCGGGACGGTCCAGCTCTGTAGGGGAGGGGCGTCCGCCATTACCGAGGCAGCCCGCCGTTGCCAAGGCAACCCGCCATTGCTGAGGCAGCCCGCCGTTGCCAAGGCAACACGCCACAGCAGAGACTCCGCCCCAACAGAGGCGGGCCACCATCGCCAAAGCAGTTCTAACTACACCCGTATAAACAGGACTGCAGGGAAGTTCACTCGGCAGCGGGGCGGAGCCCACAGCAGCTCAGCAAAGCTGCTATAGGCCGACAGTGACTAGGCTGCCTCCTTGCTGGGCTGGGCAGGTCTGAAGGAAAAAAAAAAAGAAGGCGGCAGCATAACGGAAACTCATAAATAAAGCCCTAAATGCCTGGGACAGAGCACCTGGGAACAAAAAGCAGTTTATGAGTTCAGCTGCAGCAGACCTAAAAGTACCAGCCTAGCAGCTCTGAATGAACAACAACAGAGCTTGCAGCTCACCATTTGAGCTCCTATAAAGAAGAGACCGTCTCCTCAAGCAGCTCCCTGACCCCTATATATCCAAAAAGACACCTCATAAAAGAGAGATCAGATTGACACTAGGCGGGTATCCTTCTGGGACAAAGATAGCAGAAGAAGAAAACTGATAACAACCCTTGCTGTTCAGCAGCTGCTGCAGGTGAACCCCAGGCAAGCAGGGCCTGGAGTGAACCTCAGCAGACCTACAGCAGAGGGGCCAGACTGTCAGAAGGAAAACCAAGAAACAGAAATAACCTCATCATCAACAAACAGAACGTCAATCTGAAAGATTTGAGACCCAATCTGAAAGCCAACAACTACAAAGTCGACAGGTGGATAAATCCTTAAAGATGGGAAGAAACCAGCGCAAAAAGGATGACAACACCCGAAACCAGAACACCTCTCCTCCTAAAAGGGATCACAACTCCTCACCAGCAAGGGAACAAGGTTGGATGGAGAACGAGTGTGATGAAATGACAGAATCAGACTTCAGAAGGTGGGTAGTAAGAAACTTCTGTGAACTTAAAGAACATGTTCTAACCAAATGCCAAGAAACTAAGAACCTTGAAAAAAGATTTGACGAAATGCTAACGAGAATGGACAAAATAGAAAGGAATATAAGTGAATTGATGGAGCTGAAAAACGCAACACGAGAACTTCGTGAAGCATGCACAAGTATCAACAGCCGAATGGACCAAGCAGAAGAAAGGATATCAGAGGTCGAAGATCAACTCAATGAAATAAAACGGGAAGGCAAGACTGGAGAAAAAAGGGTAAAAAGGAATGAACAAAGTCTCCAAGAAATGTGGGACTATGTGAAAAGACCTAATCTACGTTTGATAGGCGTACCCGAATGCGACGAAGAGAATGAATCCAAGCTGGAAAATACTCTTCAGGATATTATCCAGGAAAACTTCCCCAACCTAGCAAGGCAGGCAAGCATTCAAGTCCAGGAAATACAGAGAACACCACAAAGATATTCGTCAAGAAGAGCAACCCCAAGGCACATAATCGTCAGATTCACCAGGGTCAAAATGAAGGAGAAAATACTAAGGGCAGCCAGAGAGAAAGGTCGGGTTACCCATAAAGGGAAGCCCATCAGACTCACAGCAGATCTCTCAGCAGAAACCCTACAAGCCAGAAGAGAATGGGGGCCAATATTCAACATCCTTAAAGAAAAGAACTTTCAACCCAGAATCTCCTATCCAGCCAAACTAAGCTTCATAAGTGAAGGAAAAATAAAATCCTTTGGGAACATGCAAGTACTCAGAGATTTCATCACCACCAGG
>NW_022439268.1:0-10098 GCF_009761245.1 Sapajus apella
TGAGTCAGGTAAAGATGCAGACTACGAGCTGTTGTGGTCCAGAGAGTCCAGCAGGGAGACAGACACCCCATGTGCTACGGCCGAGCCCCTCCTTGGAGCTCGGAGAGGATGGGGCTCCGCTCTGCTAGGTAGCAGGCAGGTCAGGAAGCAGCACTTTGGCTAATGCAGAAGAAAGGCAGGGTCCCAGGTAGACCACACAAGGAATGGGCCCCCAGGTTAAAACAACAGCAATGAACAGGTGCAAAAGAAAGAAAAAGCATATGGAAAGTTTCCCCAACATCCAGGGCCCAGAACTGCTGAAGAAACGTGTGGTAGAAGTGAAGGGTTCTGGGTAAGGACAGAGCAGCAGGGAGGGCGGGCTCACTCACCGAGGGCTGAACAGACCAGGCCTTCCTGTGCGAGAACCTCTGCTGCTTTTAAGGCAGGGAAAGGACAGCATGAGGTTTGTGGCTCTGAAGAATCCTACAGATGGCAGTGTGGGAAGTGGCCTGGAAGGGAGGCAGGGAAGGCAGTGAGGCAGTCACCAAGACACTCACTACAGGGAGAGTGTGAGTGAGCAGACTGGCCTGGACTATGGCCATGGGCTGGACGGCAGGGGAGAAAGACCCAGGGGCAGGTCGGACAGGGCTGTGGTCAGTGCATGTAGATGCTAGGCGGGGAATCCATCTGGTTTCCCATCTGGAGGACAGGATACAAGAAAGGTGAGCAGAACCGGTTTGGGGCACAGGAGCACCCAATGCAGCCTTCTACTAGACAGGAAACAGCAGGCCTGACCTCTGGTGGGAGGGCCCTCATCCAACAAGAGGCAGCCCCTCCTCTCCCCTCTACCACCTTCCCAGACCGTCCACCCAGGGAAGAGTCCAGCAGTGATCATGGAGGTGAACTTGGGCCTTTTGAAGGCAAGAAGGAGGCTCTTGTAGATGGCTACTGCTGGACTCCTCCCAGGCACACAGTCCAGGAAGGCGGACAGCCCAGGCGGAGCCCAGCAATGGCCATCTCAAGATGATCTGCTTAAATGATCACAGGAGATATGTCTAAGAGTTGTCACCAGAGTGTCTGAAACCAAAGGGGGAAAGTCTGGAAGTCCGAGCTCCTTGCAACAACACGGATGATGCCATTACCCACTGACGTATTCACCCCCAGGGTGGCCCAGCTGATCACTCAGAGCTTCGGGAGTCAGCTCCATGCGGGCTGTTTCTTCCCATCTCACCGAGAAGACGGATTTGCCCAGCAAGGACTCTGTGAGTGACGGATGTTGCCGGTGGCTGAAATTCAAGAGGCCCCGAGAAGGGTTAGAGAACCAACAGTGGTGGCCTCTTCCCAGCCCAGTTCAGTAAGTGGATCCGTGTGCCACTGGGCAGAGCTGCATGTCGAGCGGGGCTGCGGGACCCTGTGGAGCACGGCTTGTTTGTGCCCTGGCGGTCAAGGCCAGACAATGAGACTTTCTTCCTTTCCATGGTGCCACTGTCTTGACACTGAGGGCATTGATGGGCTGGTTGCCATGGGAACCCGAGGCTGCCGATCCCATCCCAGGGAGCATGAGGCTCCTGACAGCTGATGGCTATTCATCCCCCTTCCTGGCAGGACTAGACAGGGGGCTTGCGTCTGCTGCTGGGTCCTCAAGATGCTCAAAGAGCAGAGGCAGGACATCAGGAAAAGCCACAGCTTGATGGGAGGACGGAACCCACAGAGTCTGAAGCATCCACAGTGAGCTCGAGGGTGCCATTGGGGCCTGCAGGGTGCACAGGGCTCTAGGATCGATGTGGAGCTGACCTGGCCCAGAGGCAAATTACAGGGTCACCAGAAGGGTGTCCTCACGCACAGGCACACATGTGGGACTCCAAAAAGCAAACAAGTAACATGAGAAAGCGGTGGCAAAGGTGGTTCAATAAATGACACTTAAATAAAGCGCAGGAGCCCAGCCTTGGTCCCTCACAAAGGCTTATAACCACTAAGAGACTTTGCAAGGCAGGGCCCACATTTTCTTATCTCTAAGTGCCCACGCCAGTGAGAGCACACAGCAATACTCGCTGAATACATGAATGCACATCCGCTGGCCGTCAGAGAAGTGGTGAAATTGGAACTAACCTTACAGAGCAGCTAGAGGACTAACTTTAGGCTGACTCACCCAGGAAGCCCAGAGCCCAGTGTCAGAAACAGGCAAGCCAGCAGGCAACGTCAGGGTGGCAGGGGCTTGGGAGCCCAGAGGAAGGGCATGTCCAGTGGGCTGGGGAAATGGGGGTGAGTCAGCTGATGGAACTGACAGTGGAGTGGAATGGGAAGGCTGAGGGCTAACCAGGTGACAGGGTAAAGCCCTTCCTGGCAGGAACAACAGCAGGAACAAGCCTACAAGGAAGCAAGAGCACGAAGACAGGGGTTCCGCAGAGATGGAGCTGCAGCCAGGGCTCAAGGCGGTGGGGTGGGGCAGGAGGCTCTGCGGCAGAGCAGGCAGGTGGAGGTGATGGAGGCGACAGGGGTCACAGCCTGTGGCAGGCAGTGGCAGGGGTGAAGCAGGGGCCCTGAGAGCCATTCAGGAGGTGATGAGACAGGCTTGGGGGGAACACAGGAGCAGGAGGAGGCGATGGTGACCTCTGGGCCTCCAGCTCCGGCACTAAGGTAGACAGGGGTCTCTTTTTGTAGATGGGGACCTACATGAGGAGGAGGTTTCAGCGAAAGATGATCAGTCCAGCTGATAAACATACAGTCTGAGTGACTGAGTGTGGCTTCCTCGAAGGGCTAGAGGGCTTTTCTATTTCCCTCCAATAGAGAGAGGCGTGGGTGGTTTCGATGCGGATGAGCAGGAGCCGGTACAGACCATCTGAGACAGAGCAGTGCTAATGTGCAGCCTTGGCATCCGTGCACTTTCATGCACATGCACCTGCATGCACCAGGTGGACAGAGGGAGACACAGCGGCTGGTGGGGTCTGAGGAGGTTCCTCTGTCACTCATTTGTTCATTTTGGCAGAGAGCTGACAGGCTTTCTGTCTGATGATTTACCTTTGTCTGGGAAGCAAGGACAAGGTGACAGCAGCAGAAGGTGAGTCAGAGGCTTTGGGGTCTGGCCCTGGCCGGTCAGTTGCTGGTTTGTCAGAGGGTAACTGGATCTAAGGTCTCATCACCATGAAACAGGCCTGGTGACACCTCCCTGCAGGGCTGGTGCCTCCTGAGCAAGAGTACTCACGAGAAACATCAGCTAGGGGTAGCAAGGCCAGGGCTTCTGGTCAGTGGCAAGGCCAAGACCCAGTCCCAAGAGCCAGGAGGAGGCCAGGCACCCAAGGCAAGTACAACTTGGAAGCCCTCCAAGGGCAGGGCTCTGGTAACAGAATGGGAGAGGTGTCAGCAGCCTGGGCTATAGAAGATCAGAGGAACTACTTTTTAGATGGCAAAATCTGTGCAGAGGCTCAGCCATCCAAAACAGCTCGGGATGCTCCCAGCTGGGATGGAGTTGGCAGACACCGGAGAACAGGGTCCGGGCAGCCCTGAACGTGCCTGTTGCCACCCAAAGCTCAAAGCCGGCAGGCATCCCAGGCAGCATCTCCAGCCTCTCCTAGCCCATCAACAGCTTTGTGTTTCTGATTTGCTTCCCTGGTTTCCACCTAGAGAAACTCAAGCCCTTCCAATGGACCGGTCAGCTGAGCCACCTGCTCAGGCCTGATTCTTAGTCTGCCTTTGGATGTTGCCTTCTGGAGCTTTTCTAGCTCCATACATGGCAGCTGGCTCAGCTTCGATCACCAATCCCCACACCAGCCCCAGTGACTCAGGAGGGCAGTCCAGTCAATTAAAATCCTACCCACTTAAACGCATCACTATCCGGGTGAAGATGTCAGATGGGAGGGTTGAGACATGAGCTTCACAATCCTAATCTTGTCTCTGTCCCTCAGTTCACACCCAGATCCTCTCGAGGCCAGCCGTGCACAGCCAGGCCAGCTTGGCTCACGGCATAAAACCAAGACAGCCTTAGACCGAAAATCAATCCCAGAGAATTAGGTCACAGGTGACTGCTATTCTGGGTTTCCCCTTGTCCTTACCAACCCCCTGACACTCTGGCTGGAACAAGTTCTGGCCCATGATTTTAAAGCCTGGTTAAAGCTTTGGCTTCTTTTTCATTGCAGGAACAAGCTGTTTGCAGCATGACAATTTTCCTCTGCTGACAAACGAACTGCGCAGGCTCACCCGAATTCTGAGCCAGGTATGTCCTTCTCAGTGGGTATTTTAAGTAAAACTATTTAAGGCAAGTTCAAGATCATTTAAGGCTCTTAGATCTTTTAGGGCCCTGGCAGCCAGCCTGCCTTTTTATGTTCAGACTCAGAAGCAACAAATTAGCTCAATACCCCAGGCAAAGCAAAAACCCAAGGGAAAGTATGGCATCCAAGAACTATCCTTGAGATAAACATCACTTCCAAGAGTGGCAGACGCTGAGCTGTTGTGATTTGGCATGTGGAGAATACCTTGTTGCCATCCTCTCTCTTCACACAAGCAACTTGTCTTTTCTCAGAGTCACAATGTCAAAGGTGACAAGGCACACAGGTTAGAGTAAGGGTGACTGGAAGGAGAAAGAAGCAGGGCAGAGGGGAAGGTGGGCTCCATGTCCAGCTCTGCCCAAATGGCCATGTGACCTGCAGCCAGGCACTCTGTTTCTCCATCACCATTTCCTTGACAAGTGTATCGGCTCAGTCTGGACGTCTCAAGTAGTGACGTCCAGACGTCTTAACCTGTGCATCCAAGGGTGTGCTTCAGAGGGTCCAGGAGCACCACAGGGTGTGTGTACAATGTGCATTTCCCTTGTCTTTTTGCTCCCTTTAATGTTTTTTGTGTATCTGTACATATGTCTATGTGTATAGGTACATACGACAACATACATATGTTTATATACCATGCGTGTGTATGTACACACACTTGTACACATCACCATATGTGATACATCCTGATACAGAGGAAGGAAAGTACAAAACATTTAGGTGTAATTTTGAATATAACCCATGTACATTTATACATACCCACACACACATACACCTGTGTGTTGTCAAGCAGTGCACTGCAGATAAAGTTTGAAGTCACTCCCCACTCCCTCCCTTCTTAGAGGCCATTGCAAAGTAGAATTTGATGCAGACCCTTACAGCCCACACTTCTGTACTTTTACTACATCTATAAGCACCCATAATTAATACGGTATTGCTTTGTGTGTTTTTTAACGTTTACACGAATATGATCACATTGGACATCTACAATTTGCCTTTTTTTCTCTCTCTCAACATTATTTAAGAGATGCATCTGTGTAGACACAGATCTGGTTTATTCATTTCTAACCACTGTAGAGTCTTCCATAGTGTGGCTATTTTGATTTAGTTCTCTATTCTGCTTTAAGGAAGGTAGGTCTTCCCTTCATTTAAAAAATGCCCGCATGGACATTCTTATACCAGTCTCCTTGTGCACATGCGTGAGAGTTCTTCCAGGATACGTCTAGAGGGAGATTTGCCGGCGCAGTTCAGCCTCACCGTGTATTGCCAAATTGCTCTCCAAACTATACCCATTTCCACCAGCAGCAATTGAAAGTTCCCATTGCTCTGTATCCTTGCTGGCACATGATGCTAACATGCTTCCACGTCAGGTAGTCTGGTAGGTGTGAAATGGTATCTTATCAGTTCCTCAACTGCAGTGCTCCAATAACCCCCAGCGAGGCTGAGTAAAGCTGGGCATCATTTCTTATGTTTATTAGCTGCTTGTATTTCTCTTCGTTGACTTCTCTATTCATAAGCTTCCCTATCTTTCTACCTGGCATGTATCACTTTTTTTAGTGATTTACAGTTTTTAAAATAATCTGTGTACTAATCTGCTTGTTATGTGTTGTAAATACTTCCCCAGTCTATTACTTGCTTTTTAACTCTGTGATGATGCCTTTGTTTATAGAGAATTTTATCTTAATGTATCAATCTCTTCATTTCAAAATTTGTTGATTTTCACACATCGTTGAGGAACTCCTTTTCCAATGTGACAAAGGTATTCCACTGTATTTCTTACTGAAAGTTTTATATACAGTCTTTAATCCCATCTGGAATGTGCTGTTGTGTAATGTAAGGATCTAATTGTTTTTCCATGGGGAGAGCCTGTTCTCCCAGCACCATTTAGTAAATCGCCCATCCTTCCCCATCCGTGTGTAACGCTTCAGCTCACACGCACGAGTTCCACCCATGCTTGGGTTTGAGTCGATTCTATTGATGGACTGGATCCAGGTCAAACTGTTCTCGAACCTACCATGTTGAACCACAACTCCCCTCCTCTTCTTTCCCAGAGTTGTGTGAGGTATCTTTGGACCTTACTCTTCCATATGAATTTTATAATTCTTTTTGTGATTTCATATTCCATATCAAATCTTGTCAGGGCTTAAACTGGATTACATTGAATTTGCAGATTAAATTGGGGCAACTATAAGAGCGAGCTCTCCTCTACATGAACGAAATGCATCTCTCCATTTATTTAGACTTTCTTTTCTTTTTTTTTTTTTTTGGGGCGGAGTTTCGCTCTTGTTACCCAGGCTGGAGTGCAATGGCGCGATCTCGGCTCACCGCAACCTCCGCCTCCTGGGTTCAGGCAATTCTCCTGCCTCAGCCTCCTGAGTCGCTGGGATTACAGGCACGCGCCACCATGCCCAGCTAATTTTTTGTACTTTTAGTAGAGACGGGGTTTCACCGTGTTGACCAGGATGGTCTTGATCTCTTGACCTCGTGATCCACCCACCTCGGCCTCCCAAAGTGCTGGGATTACAGGCTTGAGCCACCGCGCCCGGCAGACTTTCTTTTCTTAATCCTTCTTCTAAGTATGTTGTGTTTCTCTACAAAAGTCTCACCTTTTTTAAAGACCTATTTCAAAGTATCTTACAGTTTTTATGCAAGAATGCGGAATGATTTCTTTTATCTTCTCAGATGTTACTGCCATGCAGGCAGCGGCCATCAACTCTCTTATTAGCTCGAGTGGTTAATCTCTAGGTTCCTTCGGATTATCCAAGTAGTTATGTCATCTGCTGCTAATGACGCTGGACGCTTCCACATTTTTATTCCCTTTGAAATCCTGTGGTGTTACCTGGAATGACGAGTAGACGGACAAAAAGAGGCTATTCTTGTCTTGTCCCTGATGATGCATATTTTACAACAGAGAGGGTCCACAGCTTTTCATCAGATGCTGAAAAGGAGCCATGACTCAAGAAAGGTGAATAATCCCAGGTCTCAATTACCTCCAGACCACGTAAAATAAACCGAATCTCGTTATCAGTTGTAGGGAAGGAAGTAAAACAAGCAAGCAAGAGCTCACAGCACAGCAACTATCCGGGAGAAAGCCAGGGCTGTGATGCAGGCAAGTACAGAACATGACCCTAATTGCCCATTAAGGCCTTGGAGAAAGAGTTTCACAAAGGGGATCTCAGACCAGAGAATACAGCAGAAGAAAATGAGCAGGGAGTGCGACTGTCAGAGGTGACATATGCATGTCATGTGAACACAAACAGCTTCCTTCCCTTCCTTTGCCCTCATTTGCTCATCTGTAAGTCAAAGCTAATAATATCTGCATCTTATTTATGAGTCACAAATTCTCCTGGCTGATAAAAGACAAATAAGGTTTTAAAAGAGTTCTTATTGAGTGGGTCAAGTCTGAAATGCTCCGGGCCTTTTCCACATTAGCAGTCCACTTAAGAGTCGGGGAAGAAAAGCTCATTTTGGAATAAAGAGTAATAGGCCCTCCGTAAGTAATCACACACAAGCCTCCAAGACAGGTCCTATCCTCAACCCGCTAATCCCTCTGTTAGTGAATGTCACCACACTGCCACTGCCCGTACCATGCCTGAGTGACCAGGCTGTGTGGAATTCACCCTGGCTGCACTGGACACAGCTGGGGAGACCCTGAGAGACTCCTCAGAATAGGCTGGGTGGGGAGTGTGCATGGGAGAAATCTTCTCTCCCATTAGCAACATCAGGAACTCAGTGAGTCTGACAGAGTTTGGTTCAAAGGGCCAGCATGACCAAGCGTTGGGCATTTTTATTCCCACAGACAGAAATTTCCAGGGGGAGTTTCCTGTGCCTCTCTGCCTCTCTCTTGCAGTGTGGGGGAGCTCACAGCTCAACTTCAGCTCCATTCTGCTCATTTAATTTTAGGAGCCCCAAACCCAGGCACTTTGTAATTTACCACGTAGTTTAAGAGTCACTTTTAGCTGAAGACAAATTGCTGGGCCACCTGGGTACAGCAGCGAAGTGTGGCAGGAGCCAGGGGCTCTAAGCAAACATAAGGAACACCTTATTCAGTCTGGACAATCAGCCAGGGAGACTCAGAAACTACAGAGATGAACGCAGTCAGTGCTACCCAAAGGCAAACTTGAAATCACAGGATGTTTAGAGGGACTTGAGTGCCGTGTGTGTGTGTGTGTGTGTGTGTGTGTGTGTGTGTATAACATTTAATATATAATATATACATTTATAAGGTCTACAAAAGATGTGCTAGCATTCTTTCAGATAAACTCGAACCAGCCTTGCGAAGATTCTGTCATTCAAATACTAGCATCTACCCCTCCAGCAGGCCACACACCTAACAGCACATCGACGTAGGGCTTGGGATGCAGAAGAAATGTCATTTCTATCAGGGCCACACCACACCTTGCTGGCTTCTGCCACGGATGATGATGAAACTAAATTTAACACTGCCTGGCACTAGAGTTTTGAGTTATAAGGCGGCGCTTCCCTGTCACTTCACTTGATCCTCTGAATGTGTAGTTTGTAGATTTAACTGCGCTGAGAGGTCCCCTGGTGTGACCCCAAACTGTGGCCTCTCCAGGATCCATAAGTCTGGGATCAATCCCATCTCACCACTCCTCAGCCCAGTTGCCGGTTACAAGAGGAAAAAGGGACCCGCCAGGGCGGTCCTTTGAGGGTAATGGCTGCACTTTTGTGCCCAGGGCGTGGTCTGCTTGCTAACTGACAGAAGGCGTGACAGCCAAGCCTGTCGGGTGCGGGACGGGAAGGGCTCCTCGCTGGCCCCATGGGGACCGGTAAGGGCCTGTTCAGGCTCTGTGGCAACGCAACAGTAGCTCTTTCCGACAACTGCACAGTGTAGACACCGTCACTGGCTGCAAAGGAGCAAGTCAGGGAAGTGACCTGCCTAAGGTCACACCGCTCTGCCATCGGATCCGCGGCAGGAGCCCACAAACAAAGCACCCTCCCTCCGCTCCTGCAGAGGTTTTAAACCCAGGACCTCTGGCCCTGCTGGGTCCTGCGCTGTCCCAGAGCCTCTCCGATGGTGGCCAGTCTCCAGGGTGCAGGCTCCAGACCATCTACCCCCAGGAGCGGCGGACACTCAGGGAGCGCGAGTCCCAGAGACGCCGGGTCACACTCGTGTCACCCAAGCAGTGGCCAGCCGCCTTGGAGCACCCACAGGGTCCAGAGACCACGCCGCCCGTCGGGGGCAGAGGGTCCGGTCCTTGCAAGTTCCCCTGCTGCGGAGAGCTGGATGGGCGCTCAGGACCGCGAGGCGGATGGCGCGCCGCTTGAGACAGCCCCGACTCCCCGGGAGCCCGGCAGGTGCCCGCACCACCCCGGCTTCCGAGGCCACACTTACGACTGCAGGGTCGTGCGGCTGTGCCCGGGGACTTGCGGGCAGCGCGCCGGACCTGTGTGGGCGCCCACGCGGGGCCGCGGGGCCGCAGGGCCCCGAGTCCCCCCCACGAATGTCCCGCGTGCGCCCTCCGCGGCGACCCCCCGCAGGGCGTCCCGGCCGCTCCCCGTCCCCGTCCTCCGGCGGTCCCGGAGCCTTCCCACACGCGGCGCGGCACCGGAGCCGCGGCCGGGCAGACAGGACTGCGGAGGCGCCCCCCTCGCGCGCGCCCGAGGCCGCCGGGAAAGTTTTGGGCGCGCGGGGCGGGCCGCACTCACCTGGCCCAAGTTGAGGTAGCCGTGCGCCGCGGCCACGCGGTCCGCTTCGGCCGGGCCGCCGAGCACTTGCACTGCCCAGTGGTTGGTGTAGACCGGGCGCGGCGGGGACGCGGAGCAGGCGGCGGGCAGCGCCAGCAGCAGCAGCCAGCGCCAGGGACGCGCCGCGAACGGCAGGAGCCCGGGCCCGCCG
>NW_022439269.1:0-10096 GCF_009761245.1 Sapajus apella
TGAGTCAGGTAAAGATGCAGACTACGAGCTGTTGTGGTCCAGAGAGTACAGCAGGGAGACAGACACCCCATGTGCTACGGCCGAGCCCCTCCTTGGAGCTCGGAGAGGATGGGGCTCCGCTCTGCTAGGTAGCAGGCAGGTCAGGAAGCAGCACTTTGGCTAATGCAGAAGAAAGGCAGGGTCCCAGGTAGACCACACAAGGAATGGGCCCCCAGGTTAAAACAACAGCAATGAACAGGTGCAAAAGAAAGAAAAAGCATATGGAAAGTTTCCCCAACATCCAGGGCCCAGAACTGCTGAAGAAACGTGTGGTAGAAGTGAAGGGTTCTGGGTAAGGACAGAGCAGCAGGGAGGGCGGGCTCACTCACCGAGGGCTGAACAGACCAGGCCTTCCTGTGCGAGAACCTCTGCTGCTTTTAAGGCAGGGAAAGGACAGCATGAGGTTTGTGGCTCTGAAGAATCCTACAGATGGCAGTGTGGGAAGTGGCCTGGAAGGGAGGCAGGGAAGGCAGTGAGGCAGTCACCAAGACACTCACTACAGGGAGAGTGTGAGTGAGCAGACTGGCCTGGACTATGGCCATGGGCTGGACGGCAGGGGAGAAAGACCCAGGGGCAGGTCGGACAGGGCTGTGGTCAGTGCATGTAGATGCTAGGCGGGGAATCCATCTGGTTTCCCATCTGGAGGACAGGATACAAGAAAGGTGAGCAGAACCGGTTTGGGGCACAGGAGCACCCAATGCAGCCTTCTACTAGACAGGAAACAGCAGGCCTGACCTCTGGTGGGAGGGCCCTCATCCAACAAGAGGCAGCCCCTCCTCTCCCCTCTACCACCTTCCCAGACCGTCCACCCAGGGAAGAGTCCAGCAGTGATCATGGAGGTGAACTTGGGCCTTTTGAAGGCAAGAAGGAGGCTCTTGTAGATGGCTACTGCTGGACTCCTCCCAGGCACACAGTCCAGGAAGGCGGACAGCCCAGGCGGAGCCCAGCAATGGCCATCTCAAGATGATCTGCTTAAATGATCACAGGAGATATGTCTAAGAGTTGTCACCAGAGTGTCTGAAACCAAAGGGGGAAAGTCTGGAAGTCCGAGCTCCTTGCAACAACACGGATGATGCCATTACCCACTGACGTATTCACCCCCAGGGTGGCCCAGCTGATCACTCAGAGCTTCGGGAGTCAGCTCCATGCGGGCTGTTTCTTCCCATCTCACCGAGAAGACGGATTTGCCCAGCAAGGACTCTGTGAGTGACGGATGTTGCCGGTGGCTGAAATTCAAGAGGCCCCGAGAAGGGTTAGAGAACCAACAGTGGTGGCCTCTTCCCAGCCCAGTTCAGTAAGTGGATCCGTGTGCCACTGGGCAGAGCTGCATGTCGAGCGGGGCTGCGGGACCCTGTGGAGCACGGCTTGTTTGTGCCCTGGCGGTCAAGGCCAGACAATGAGACTTTCTTCCTTTCCATGGTGCCACTGTCTTGACACTGAGGGCATTGATGGGCTGGTTGCCATGGGAACCCGAGGCTGCCGATCCCATCCCAGGGAGCATGAGGCTCCTGACAGCTGATGGCTATTCATCCCCCTTCCTGGCAGGACTAGACAGGGGGCTTGCGTCTGCTGCTGGGTCCTCAAGATGCTCAAAGAGCAGAGGCAGGACATCAGGAAAAGCCACAGCTTGATGGGAGGACGGAACCCACAGAGTCTGAAGCATCCACAGTGAGCTCGAGGGTGCCATTGGGGCCTGCAGGGTGCACAGGGCTCTAGGATCGATGTGGAGCTGACCTGGCCCAGAGGCAAATTACAGGGTCACCAGAAGGGTGTCCTCACGCACAGGCACACATGTGGGACTCCAAAAAGCAAACAAGTAACATGAGAAAGCGGTGGCAAAGGTGGTTCAATAAATGACACTTAAATAAAGCGCAGGAGCCCAGCCTTGGTCCCTCACAAAGGCTTATAACCACTAAGAGACTTTGCAAGGCAGGGCCCACATTTTCTTATCTCTAAGTGCCCACGCCAGTGAGAGCACACAGCAATACTCGCTGAATACATGAATGCACATCCGCTGGCCGTCAGAGAAGTGGTGAAATTGGAACTAACCTTACAGAGCAGCTAGAGGACTAACTTTAGGCTGACTCACCCAGGAAGCCCAGAGCCCAGTGTCAGAAACAGGCAAGCCAGCAGGCAACGTCAGGGTGGCAGGGGCTTGGGAGCCCAGAGGAAGGGCATGTCCAGTGGGCTGGGGAAATGGGGGTGAGTCAGCTGATGGAACTGACAGTGGAGTGGAATGGGAAGGCTGAGGGCTAACCAGGTGACAGGGTAAAGCCCTTCCTGGCAGGAACAACAGCAGGAACAAGCCTACAAGGAAGCAAGAGCACGAAGACAGGGGTTCCGCAGAGATGGAGCTGCAGCCAGGGCTCAAGGCGGTGGGGTGGGGCAGGAGGCTCTGCGGCAGAGCAGGCAGGTGGAGGTGATGGAGGCGACAGGGGTCACAGCCTGTGGCAGGCAGTGGCAGGGGTGAAGCAGGGGCCCTGAGAGCCATTCAGGAGGTGATGAGACAGGCTTGGGGGGAACACAGAAGCAGGAGGAGGCGATGGTGACCTCTGGGCCTCCAGCTCCGGCACTAAGGTAGACAGGGGTCTCTTTTTGTAGATGGGGACCTACATGAGGAGGAGGTTTCAGCGAAAGATGATCAGTCCAGCTGATAAACATACAGTCTGAGTGACTGAGTGTGGCTTCCTCGAAGGGCTAGAGGGCTTTTCTATTTCCCTCCAATAGAGAGAGGCGTGGGTGGTTTCGATGCGGATGAGCAGGAGCCGGTACAGACCATCTGAGACAGAGCAGTGCTAATGTGCAGCCCTGGCATCCGTGCACTTTCATGCACATGCACCTGCATGCACCAGGTGGACAGAGGGAGACACAGCGGCTGGTGGGGTCTGAGGAGGTTCCTCTGTCACTCATTTGTTCATTTTGGCAGAGAGCTGACAGGCTTTCTGTCTGATGATTTACCTTTGTCTGGGAAGCAAGGACAAGGTGACAGCAGCAGAAGGTGAGTCAGAGGCTTTGGGGTCTGGCCCTGGCCGGTCAGTTGCTGGTTTGTCAGAGGGTAACTGGATCTAAGGTCTCATCACCATGAAACAGGCCTGGTGACACCTCCCTGCAGGGCTGGTGCCTCCTGAGCAAGAGTACTCACGAGAAACATCAGCTAGGGGTAGCAAGGCCAGGGCTTCTGGTCAGTGGCAAGGCCAAGACCCAGTCCCAAGAGCCAGGAGGAGGCCAGGCACCCAAGGCAAGTACAACTTGGAAGCCCTCCAAGGGCAGGGCTCTGGTAACAGAATGGGAGAGGTGTCAGCAGCCTGGGCTATAGAAGATCAGAGGAACTACTTTTTAGATGGCAAAATCTGTGCAGAGGCTCAGCCATCCAAAACAGCTCGGGATGCTCCCAGCTGGGATGGAGTTGGCAGACACTGGAGAACAGGGTCCGGGCAGCCCTGAACGTGCCTGTTGCCACCCAAAGCTCAAAGCCGGCAGGCATCCCAGGCAGCATCTCCAGCCTCTCCTAGCCCATCAACAGCTTTGTGTTTCTGATTTGCTTCCCTGGTTTCCACCTAGAGAAACTCAAGCCCTTCCAATGGACCGGTCAGCTGAGCCACCTGCTCAGGCCTGATTCTTAGTCTGCCTTTGGATGTTGCCTTCTGGAGCTTTTCTAGCTCCATACATGGCAGCTGGCTCAGCTTCGATCACCAATCCCCACACCAGCCCCAGTGACTCAGGAGGGCAGTCCAGTCAATTAAAATCCTACCCACTTAAACGCATCACTATCCGGGTGAAGATGTCAGATGGGAGGGTTGAGACATGAGCTTCACAATCCTAATCTTGTCTCTGTCCCTCAGTTCACACCCAGATCCTCTCGAGGCCAGCCGTGCACAGCCAGGCCAGCTTGGCTCACGGCATAAAACCAAGACAGCCTTAGACCGAAAATCAATCCCAGAGAATTAGGTCACAGGTGACTGCTATTCTGGGTTTCCCCTTGTCCTTACCAACCCCCTGACACTCTGGCTGGAACAAGTTCTGGCCCATGATTTTAAAGCCTGGTTAAAGCTTTGGCTTCTTTTTCATTGCAGGAACAAGCTGTTTGCAGCATGACAATTTTCCTCTGCTGACAAACGAACTGCGCAGGCTCACCCGAATTCTGAGCCAGGTATGTCCTTCTCAGTGGGTATTTTAAGTAAAACTATTTAAGGCAAGTTCAAGATCATTTAAGGCTCTTAGATCTTTTAGGGCCCTGGCAGCCAGCCTGCCTTTTTATGTTCAGACTCAGAAGCAACAAATTAGCTCAATACCCCAGGCAAAGCAAAAACCCAAGGGAAAGTATGGCATCCAAGAACTATCCTTGAGATAAACATCACTTCCAAGAGTGGCAGACGCTGAGCTGTTGTGATTTGGCATGTGGAGAATACCTTGTTGCCATCCTCTCTCTTCACACAAGCAACTTGTCTTTTCTCAGAGTCACAATGTCAAAGGTGACAAGGCACACAGGTTAGAGTAAGGGTGACTGGAAGGAGAAAGAAGCAGGGCAGAGGGGAAGGTGGGCTCCATGTCCAGCTCTGCCCAAATGGCCATGTGACCTGCAGCCAGGCACTCTGTTTCTCCATCACCATTTCCTTGACAAGTGTATCGGCTCAGTCTGGACGTCTCAAGTAGTGACGTCCAGACGTCTTAACCTGTGCATCCAAGGGTGTGCTTCAGAGGGTCCAGGAGCACCACAGGGTGTGTGTACAATGTGCATTTCCCTTGTCTTTTTGCTCCCTTTAATGTTTTTTGTGTATCTGTACATATGTCTATGTGTATAGGTACATACGACAACATACATATGTTTATATACCATGCGTGTGTATGTACACACACTTGTACACATCACCATATGTGATACATCCTGATACAGAGGAAGGAAAGTACAAAACATTTAGGTGTAATTTTGAATATAACCCATGTACATTTATACATACCCACACACACATACACCTGTGTGTTGTCAAGCAGTGCACTGCAGATAAAGTTTGAAGTCACTCCCCACTCCCTCCCTTCTTAGAGGCCATTGCAAAGTAGAATTTGATGCAGACCCTTACAGCCCACACTTCTGTACTTTTACTACATCTATAAGCACCCATAATTAATACGGTATTGCTTTGTGTGTTTTTTAACGTTTACACGAATATGATCACATTGGACATCTACAATTTGCCTTTTTTTCTCTCTCTCAACATTATTTAAGAGATGCATCTGTGTAGACACAGATCTGGTTTATTCATTTCTAACCACTGTAGAGTCTTCCATAGTGTGACTATTTTGATTTAGTTCTCTATTCTGCTTTAAGGAAGGTAGGTCTTCCCTTCATTTAAAAAATGCCCGCATGGACATTCTTATACCAGTCTCCTTGTGCACATGCGTGAGAGTTCTTCCAGGATACGTCTAGAGGGAGATTTGCCGGCGCAGTTCAGCCTCACCGTGTATTGCCAAATTGCTCTCCAAACTATACCCATTTCCACCAGCAGCAATTGAAAGTTCCCATTGCTCTGTATCCTTGCTGGCACATGATGCTAACATGCTTCCACGTCAGGTAGTCTGGTAGGTGTGAAATGGTATCTTATCAGTTCCTCAACTGCAGTGCTCCAATAACCCCCAGCGAGGCTGAGTAAAGCTGGGCATCATTTCTTATGTTTATTAGCTGCTTGTATTTCTCTTCGTTGACTTCTCTATTCATAAGCTTCCCTATCTTTCTACCTGGCATGTATCACTTTTTTTAGTGATTTACAGTTTTTAAAATAATCTGTGTACTAATCTGCTTGTTATGTGTTGTAAATACTTCCCCAGTCTATTACTTGCTTTTTAACTCTGTGATGATGCCTTTGTTTATAGAGAATTTTATCTTAATGTATCAATCTCTTCATTTCAAAATTTGTTGATTTTCACACATCGTTGAGGAACTCCTTTTCCAATGTGACAAAGGTATTCCACTGTATTTCTTACTGAAAGTTTTATATACAGTCTTTAATCCCATCTGGAATGTGCTGTTGTGTAATGTAAGGATCTAATTGTTTTTCCATGGGGAGAGCCTGTTCTCCCAGCACCATTTAGTAAATCGCCCATCCTTCCCCATCCGTGTGTAACGCTTCAGCTCACACGCACGAGTTCCACCCATGCTTGGGTTTGAGTCGATTCTATTGATGGACTGGATCCAGGTCAAACTGTTCTCGAACCTACCATGTTGAACCACAACTCCCCTCCTCTTCTTTCCCAGAGTTGTGTGAGGTATCTTTGGACCTTACTCTTCCATATGAATTTTATAATTCTTTTTGTGATTTCATATTCCATATCAAATCTTGTCAGGGCTTAAACTGGATTACATTGAATTTGCAGATTAAATTGGGGCAACTATAAGAGCGAGCTCTCCTCTACATGAACGAAATGCATCTCTCCATTTATTTAGACTTTCTTTTCTTTTTTTTTTTTTTTGGGGCGGAGTTTCGCTCTTGTTACCCAGGCTGGAGTGCAATGGCGCGATCTCGGCTCACCGCAACCTCCGCCTCCTGGGTTCAGGCAATTCTCCTGCCTCAGCCTCCTGAGTCGCTGGGATTACAGGCACGCGCCACCATGCCCAGCTAATTTTTTGTACTTTTAGTAGAGACGGGGTTTCACCGTGTTGACCAGGATGGTCTTGATCTCTTGACCTCGTGATCCACCCACCTCGGCCTCCCAAAGTGCTGGGATTACAGGCTTGAGCCACCGCGCCCGGCAGACTTTCTTTTCTTAATCCTTCTTCTAAGTATGTTGTGTTTCTCTACAAAAGTCTCACCTTTTTTAAAGACCTATTTCAAAGTATCTTACAGTTTTTATGCAAGAATGCGGAATGATTTCTTTTATCTTCTCAGATGTTACTGCCATGCAGGCAGCGGCCATCAACTCTCTTATTAGCTCGAGTGGTTAATCTCTAGGTTCCTTCGGATTATCCAAGTAGTTATGTCATCTGCTGCTAATGACGCTGGACGCTTCCACATTTTTATTCCCTTTGAAATCCTGTGGTGTTACCTGGAATGACGAGTAGACGGACAAAAAGAGGCTATTCTTGTCTTGTCCCTGATGATGCATATTTTACAACAGAGAGGGTCCACAGCTTTTCATCAGATGCTGAAAAGGAGCCATGACTCAAGAAAGGTGAATAATCCCAGGTCTCAATTACCTCCAGACCACGTAAAATAAACCGAATCTCGTTATCAGTTGTAGGGAAGGAAGTAAAACAAGCAAGCAAGAGCTCACAGCACAGCAACTATCCGGGAGAAAGCCAGGGCTGTGATGCAGGCAAGTACAGAACATGACCCTAATTGCCCATTAAGGCCTTGGAGAAAGAGTTTCACAAAGGGGATCTCAGACCAGAGAATACAGCAGAAGAAAATGAGCAGGGAGTGCGACTGTCAGAGGTGACATATGCATGTCATGTGAACACAAACAGCTTCCTTCCCTTCCTTTGCCCTCATTTGCTCATCTGTAAGTCAAAGCTAATAATATCTGCATCTTATTTATGAGTCACAAATTCTCCTGGCTGATAAAAGACAAATAAGGTTTTAAAAGAGTTCTTATTGAGTGGGTCAAGTCTGAAATGCTCCGGGCCTTTTCCACATTAGCAGTCCACTTAAGAGTCGGGGAAGAAAAGCTCATTTTGGAATAAAGAGTAATAGGCCCTCCGTAAGTAATCACACACAAGCCTCCAAGACAGGTCCTATCCTCAACCCGCTAATCCCTCTGTTAGTGAATGTCACCACACTGCCACTGCCCGTACCATGCCTGAGTGACCAGGCTGTGTGGAATTCACCCTGGCTGCACTGGACACAGCTGGGGAGACCCTGAGAGACTCCTCAGAATAGGCTGGGTGGGGAGTGTGCATGGGAGAAATCTTCTCTCCCATTAGCAACATCAGGAACTCAGTGAGTCTGACAGAGTTTGGTTCAAAGGGCCAGCATGACCAAGCGTTGGGCATTTTTATTCCCACAGACAGAAATTTCCAGGGGGAGTTTCCTGTGCCTCTCTGCCTCTCTCTTGCAGTGTGGGGGAGCTCACAGCTCAACTTCAGCTCCATTCTGCTCATTTAATTTTAGGAGCCCCAAACCCAGGCACTTTGTAATTTACCACGTAGTTTGAGTCACTTTTAGCTGAAGACAAATTGCTGGGCCACCTGGGTACAGCAGCGAAGTGTGGCAGGAGCCAGGGGCTCTAAGCAAACATAAGGAACACCTTATTCAGTCTGGACAATCAGCCAGGGAGACTCAGAAACTACAGAGATGAACGCAGTCAGTGCTACCCAAAGGCAAACTTGAAATCACAGGATGTTTAGAGGGACTTGAGTGCCGTGTGTGTGTGTGTGTGTGTGTGTGTGTGTGTGTGTATAACATTTAATATATAATATATACATTTATAAGGTCTACAAAAGATGTGCTAGCATTCTTTCAGATAAACTCGAACCAGCCTTGCGAAGATTCTGTCATTCAAATACTAGCATCTACCCCTCCAGCAGGCCACACACCTAACAGCACATCGACGTAGGGCTTGGGATGCAGAAGAAATGTCATTTCTATCAGGGCCACACCACACCTTGCTGGCTTCTGCCACGGATGATGATGAAACTAAATTTAACACTGCCTGGCACTAGAGTTTTGAGTTATAAGGCGGCGCTTCCCTGTCACTTCACTTGATCCTCTGAATGTGTAGTTTGTAGATTTAACTGCGCTGAGAGGTCCCCTGGTGTGACCCCAAACTGTGGCCTCTCCAGGATCCATAAGTCTGGGATCAATCCCATCTCACCACTCCTCAGCCCAGTTGCCGGTTACAAGAGGAAAAAGGGACCCGCCAGGGCGGTCCTTTGAGGGTAATGGCTGCACTTTTGTGCCCAGGGCGTGGTCTGCTTGCTAACTGACAGAAGGCGTGACAGCCAAGCCTGTCGGGTGCGGGACGGGAAGGGCTCCTCGCTGGCCCCATGGGGACCGGTAAGGGCCTGTTCAGGCTCTGTGGCAACGCAACAGTAGCTCTTTCCGACAACTGCACAGTGTAGACACCGTCACTGGCTGCAAAGGAGCAAGTCAGGGAAGTGACCTGCCTAAGGTCACACCGCTCTGCCATCGGATCCGCGGCAGGAGCCCACAAACAAAGCACCCTCCCTCCGCTCCTGCAGAGGTTTTAAACCCAGGACCTCTGGCCCTGCTGGGTCCTGCGCTGTCCCAGAGCCTCTCCGATGGTGGCCAGTCTCCAGGGTGCAGGCTCCAGACCATCTACCCCCAGGAGCGGCGGACACTCAGGGAGCGCGAGTCCCAGAGACGCCGGGTCACACTCGTGTCACCCAAGCAGTGGCCAGCCGCCTTGGAGCACCCACAGGGTCCAGAGACCACGCCGCCCGTCGGGGGCAGAGGGTCCGGTCCTTGCAAGTTCCCCTGCTGCGGAGAGCTGGATGGGCGCTCAGGACCGCGAGGCGGATGGCGCGCCGCTTGAGACAGCCCCGACTCCCCGGGAGCCCGGCAGGTGCCCGCACCACCCCGGCTTCCGAGGCCACACTTACGACTGCAGGGTCGTGCGGCTGTGCCCGGGGACTTGCGGGCAGCGCGCCGGACCTGCGTGGGCGCCCACGCGGGGCCGCGGGGCCGCAGGGCCCCGAGTCCCCCCCACGAATGTCCCGCGTGCGCCCTCCGCGGCGACCCCCCGCAGGGCGTCCCGGCCGCTCCCCGTCCCCGTCCTCCGGCGGTCCCGGAGCCTTCCCACACGCGGCGCGGCACCGGAGCCGCGGCCGGGCAGACAGGACTGCGGAGGCGCCCCCCTCGCGCGCGCCCGAGGCCGCCGGGAAAGTTTTGGGCGCGCGGGGCGGGCCGCACTCACCTGGCCCAAGTTGAGGTAGCCGTGCGCCGCGGCCACGCGGTCCGCTTCGGCCGGGCCGCCGAGCACTTGCACTGCCCAGTGGTTGGTGTAGACCGGGCGCGGCGGGGACGCGGAGCAGGCGGCGGGCAGCGCCAGCAGCAGCAGCCAGCGCCAGGGACGCGCCGCGAACGGCAGGAGCCCGGGCCCGCCG
>NW_022439270.1:0-10095 GCF_009761245.1 Sapajus apella
GCGCGATCTTGGCTCACCGCAACCTCCGCCTCCTGGGTTCAGGCAATTCTCCTGCCTCAGCTTCCTGAGTAGCTGGGATTACAGGCACGCACCACCATGCCCAGCTAATTTTTTGTATTTTTAATAGAGACGGGGTTTCACCATGTTGACCAGGATGGTCTCGATCTCTTGACCTTGTGATCCACCCGCCTCGGCCTCCCAAAGTGCTGGGATTACAGGCTTGAGCCACCGCGCCCGGCCATTGTTAATGGTTTTTGAAAATCTAAAGATTCAAGTTTTGGGAATCTGCTAATTTCTGTTGTGGAAGTGGAAATCTTATACGCTAAAAAGAGTATTTTTAGGCTGGGCGTGGTGGCTCACTCCTGTAATCCCAGTACTTTGAGAGGCAGAGGCGGGCGGATCACGAGGTCAGGAGATCCACACCATCCTGGCTAACACGGTGAAACCCCATCTCTACTAAAAAATAAAGAAAGAAAGAATAGAAAATAAACCAGATACGTTGGCACATGCCTGTAGTCCCAGCTACTTGGGAGGCTGAGGCAAGAGAATCGCTTGAACCTGGGAGGCGGAGGTTGCAGTGAGCCGAGATCGCGCCACTGCACTCCAGCCTGGGCCACAGCGAGACTGTCTCAAAAATAAACCAAACAAACAAACAAAACCACACAGTATTTTAGTTGAAGAGTAATGATGGGAAAATGGTAATGGTATATAGTTTTAACGGTAAAGGAAAATATTGTAAACTGCTAATGTCGTTTGATTGTATTTTGTGGGTTTTTGTTTTTGTTTTTGTTTTTTGAGATGGAGTCTCACTCTTTCACCCAGGCTGGAGTGCAGTGGCGCGATCTTGGCTCACTGCCCCCTCCACCTCCTGGGTTCAAGCGATTATCCTGTCTCAGCCTCCTGAGTAGCTGGGATTACAGGCATGAGCGACCATGCCCAGCTAGTTTTTGTGTTTTTTAGTAGAAACATGGGTTCACCATGTTGGCCAGGCTGATCTCGAACCCCTGACCTCATGATCCATCTGCCTCTGGCTCCCAAAGTGATAGGATTACAGGCGTGAGCCACCACGCCTGTCCGGTTAGATTGTTTTTTATTTTTATTTTATTTATTTTTTGACATCATGTTTCTCTCCTTGACCAGGCGGGAGTGCGATGGCAGGATCTCGGCTCACTGCTAACTCCGCTTCCCAGGTTCAAGAGATTCTCTTGCCTCAGCCTCCTGAGTAGCTGGGATTACAGGCATGTGCCACCACACCTGGCCAATTTTGTATTTTTAGTAGAGATGAGGTTTCTCCATGTTGGTCAGGCTGGTCTTGAACCTCCGACCTCAGGCGATCCGCCTGCCTTGGTCTCCCAAAGTGCTGGGATTACAGGCGTGAGCTATTGCACCAGTGGATTGTTTTCAAAAGGACAATATAAAACATGAAAATAGACATACATCCCAAAATGTTTGCTCAGATTTTGGCATTATGAGTAATTTGTGTTTCCTCCCTCGTGTTTTTCTAAATTTATTACAATAAATTACATCTACTTTTGTAAAGAGGGGAAAAAATGAAAAACATTTTGTAAATGCTAGAACTGCTTAAAATTATTAGAATCTCCTGTATTAGAATTTTTTTTTTTTTTTTTGGGGGGGGGTTTCATTTCTGTTACCCAGGCTGGAGTGCAATGGCGCGATCTCGGCTCACCGCGACCTCCGACTCCTGGGTTCAGGCAATTCTCCTGCCTCAGCCTCCTGAGTAGCTGGGATTACAGACATGCGCCACCATGCCCAGCTAATTTTTTGTATTTTTAGTAGAGACGGGGTTTCACCATGTTGACCAGGATGGTCTCGATCTCTTGACCTCGTGATCCACCCGCCTCGGCCTCCCAAAGTGCTGGGATTACAGGCTTGAGCCACCGCGCCCGGCCCTAGAATCTCCTGTATTTTTTAAGGGAAATTGATATAAACTAGCTGCTTCAAGTCTGAAGTGAAAATACTCGGAAGTGACACAAAGTAGTGCTTGTGTAAGATTCTGGTTATTGGATACAAGCAAACACAGGAATCAGACTATTCTTCCGCAAAAATGTTAAAATCATTATTATTGGCTGGGTGTGGTGGCTCATGCCTGTAAATCTCAGCACTTTGGGAGGCTGAAGTGGGCGGATCACGAGGTCAGGAATTCAAGACCAGTGTGGCCAAGATGGTGAAACCGCGTCTCTACTAAAAATAAAAAAATTAGCTGGTCATAGTGGCACGCACCTGTAATTCCAGCTATTCGGGAGGCTGAGGCAGAGAATTGCTTAAACTTGGGAGGCAGAGCTTGCAGGTGGCCGAAATTGCGCCACTGCACTCCATCCTGGGCGACAGAGCGGGACTCGGTCTCAAAAATAAAAATAAAATAAAAATTATTATTGGAAATAGTACTAATTAGCTTACAGTAGGAACTGCAGCCAAAGAATTGAATAATGGTCGGATATTCTTAGAACATCTTTTAATTAGGGATACTTGATTTTATATACCTCCTTTAGTTAGAATTGTAGTACAGCTATCCCATACTTCTGGCAGCAGGTTCTAAAAGTGGTTGATTGCAGCTGGGCGCCAGTAATCCCAGCAGTTTAGTAGGCCTAGGCGATCATCTGAGGTCAGGAGTTCCGAGACCAGCTTGCCAGACATGGCGGTATCCTGTTTTTACTAAAAAATACAAAAATTAGCTGGGCATAGTGGCGGACACCTGTAATCCTAGCTCCCTGGGAGGCGGAGGTAGGAAAATCACTTGAACCTAGAAAACAGAGGTTGCAGTTAGCCGAGATCGCGCCACTGCATTCCAGCCTGGGCAGCAGAACGGGACTCTGTCTCAAAAAATAGTTAAAGTGGACGATTGACTTAACCTTTGGGATAGACAGTGCTAAGTGTTGGGATGGATTGGAAGTGTTATAAGCTGGGAGTGTAATTTTGCCATTTTCTGTATATGTGGTTGGTTATTGTAAGGCACAATGCTGCCCCGAAAAGTGCTGTAATTTCTAATTATTAGCTATGTAGCAAACCTTTCTCATTGAATCATTAGGATTAAGGGCTTTGAAGCTCTTTATAAAAGTTTACGTGTTGGCCAGGCACGGTGGCTCATTCTGGTAATCCCAGCACTTCGGGAGACTGAGGCCGGTGGATCATGAGGTCAGGAGTTTAAGACCAGCCTGGCCAACATGGGGAAACCCCATCTCTACTGAAAATACAAAAATTAGTCAGGCGTGGTAGTGCAGGCCTGTAGTCCCAGCTCCTTGGGAGGTTGAGGCAGGAGAATTGCTTGAAACCGGAAAACAGAAGTTGCAGTGAGCCAGGATCGTCCACTGCACTCCAGCCTTGTGATGGAGGGAGACTCTGTCTTGGAAAAAAAAAAAAAATTAAGTACAACTTTTAGGTTTTAGCTTATTCAACACATTTCTATTATAAGCCTATTTGTAAACTTGTAATACGATAAAAGTTATGGGACAAAGTGCTGTTATCTGACCTGACCTCAATCTAATTTGTTACTGTGGCACTTCTGTGTGAATGCAGTGCAGAGTGCCTTTGATGTGATGCAGCTTTGGTGTAATTTTCCAGTTGTACATCAAGCCCTAATGTTCTCTATATAGATAAAGCTCCAGACTATTTGGAAGTGAAAAACAAAATAACTATGTGAAGCAGTAATGAAAGCTTAGGTTTGAAAAAATTTTAAAGCTATTCTGAAATTTAAAGTACACCCCCCCAAACTTTAAAAACATCTTATCTGGCATTCTCTTTAATCTAGAAACCCACTAACCTTTGGTTGTTGGTACCTATTCTCAGGCAGAAACAGGTTAGTAGGAAAACAGAGAGGAGGGTGCCTGTGGGGCAGGAGAGAGTGGTTCTCAACTAGGCTGATGGATAAGAAGAGTAAAGAGCAACAAAGTACCTGTGGTAAATGTCTTAGTGGGCCAGCAGTAAATGCAGCAAGTGTGAAAAGTAATCATTTAATTAATCATAAGGAGCTATATCATCTGCATTTAGTTCATGAAGATGTGTAACTTTCAGATCTTTTGGGATGATACGTATGGTTTTTTCCTCCTTTGTGGGGATTATTAGCATATTAGGCATCCCCCTTTGGTAGAGTAATACACGGAGAGGAACCTATACCATACGTGAAAATTAAAAGACAATTATTTGAGCACCCAACCAAAGCAGTAGTTGGGGGAAAGAAAAATAATGTCAAAGAAATACAAACATTTGGTGGGGTGTGGTGCCTCACGCCTGTAATCCCAGCATTTTGGGAGGCTGAGGCAGGCAGATCACTCGAGCCAGATCTAGACCAACCTGGGCAACATGTGAAACCGCATATCTACTAAAAATACAAAACTTAGCCAGGCGTGGCGCCTTCTTGTAGTTCCAGCTGCTGGAGAGGCTGAACCTGGGAGGCAGAGGTAGTGAGCCAAGATCGTCCCACTGCACTCTGTCCTGGATGACAGAGCAAGACTGTCAAAAAGAAAAAGAAATACAAACATTTGAACTCCAAATATTCTTTGTGAATAGAAAAGTTTAGTGGATAATTGAAACTAGAACAGAGGCTGGGCACAGTGGCTCACGCCTGTAATTCCAGCACTTTGGGAGGCCAGGGCAGGTGGATCACTAGGTCAGGAGTTCAACACCAGCCTCACCAACATGGTGAAACCCTGTCTTTGAAAAAAAAAAAAAAAAAAAAAAAAAAAAAAAGGAAAAAATAATAGAACAGAGAGAAAACAAGCCTATGAGTTGAGAGATTTTTAGTTATGTGACTGAAAGGGTTGGAAAAGCATATCAGTGTAGTGCTTGTGCCTGTCTTTGTGTGGACCATGGTATTTTGGAAGAGCACCATGGAGGAGGAAATTTTGCAATTTTGCACCAAGGTACACCAAGAAACACTAGCAGTGTTCTTGGTAATGGAAAGACATTGAAAACAACCTAAATGTTCATCATCTGCAGAATAGATAAGTACATGTACATACATAGTGGTATCTATATTGCATTGAAAATGTAGGTTTAACCCACTTATGTATAATTGTGGATAAATCTGTGTTTAAAAGCAACTCAGAACAGTACAATTTAAGTCAATTTGCATAAAGATCAGAAATGCAAAATTAACACTTTTTTTTTTTTTTTTTTTTTTTTTTAAAAGATGGGGTTTCACCTTGATGGCCAGACTGGTTTTGAACTCCTGGCCTCAAGTGATCCACCCACCTCGGCCTCCCAAAGTGCTAGGATTACAGGCTTGAGCCACTGCGCCCAGCCATCTTATCTGTTAAAAGTTACTACCAGTTGGCCAGGTGCAGTGGCTCATGCCAGTAATCCCAGCACTTAGGGAGGCTGAGGTGGGTGGATCACGAGGTCAAGAGATGGAAACCATCCTGGCCAACATGGTCACCCCCTCTCTACTAAAAAATACAAAAAATTAGCTAGACGTGGTGGCGCACGTCTGTAGTCCTACTGGGGAGGCCGAGGCAGGAGAATCGCTTGAACCTGGGAGGTGGAAGTTGCAGTGAGCTGAGATCACGCCACTGCACTCTAGCCTGGCGACAGAGCAAGACTCTGTCTTTAAAAAAAAAAAAAAAGTTACTACCAGTCTTTAATTCTGGTTATTAAAGCTGATTCCTGAACCAGCATGGCATTAAAATTAACACATGAAAGAGACTACAGTGCAGATAAAAAGTTTATAAACTCTTTATTCATGTGTGCTTGGATCATCCTTTTTACCTCTAAAAGTTTTTCTCATCTAAAAATAAAGAAAACTTAATTTTACATTCTTAGTTTTATGAGGATCAGATTATACCAAATGAGATGATTACTATGGTGTTTATGGTATGCCAGACACTATTTTAGATGTTTTATGTAGACTAATTTAATTTAGATGTTTTATGTAGACTTAATAATTGCTCTGTCACCCAGGCTGGAGTGCAGTGGCACAATCTTAGCTCACTGCAACCTCCACCTCTGGTGTTCAAGTGATTCTCCTGCCTCAGCCTCCCCAGTAGATGGGATAACAGGCACGTGCCACCACACTTAGCTAATTTTTGGTGTTTTTTGTTTGTCTACATTTTTGGAGACAGTTTTGCTCTTGTCACCCAGGCTAGAGTGCAATTTGGCACAATCTTAGCTCACTGAAACCACCGCGTCCCAGGTTCAAGCAGTTCTCTCCTGCCTGAGCCTCCCGAGTAGCTGGGATTCCAGGTGCCTGCCACCATGCCTGGCTGGTTTTTTGTATTTTTAGTAGAGACAGGGTCTCTCCATGTTGGCCAGGCTGGTCTCGAACTCATGACCTTAAGTCCCACCTCAGCTTCCCAGAGTGTTAGGATTACAGCTGTGAGCCACTGTGCCTGGCCTAACTTACTAAGTCTTTACGGCCTAATGAAGTAGGTATTATGTTTATCCTCTCCCCCCGCCCCCCCCACTTTTTTTCCTCAAGATCACACAGCTGTTTGTAATAGAACCAGGATTCACACGAAGGCTTTTCGGCCCCCAAATTTCAGTATATGAAATAATGGTGTTGTAGAAATGTTTGTGGAAGTCTTAGGGATACAGAATGGAGCAGCTTTCTTTTTTCTTTTTTTTTTTCCCCCAGAGACAGAGTCTCCGTCTGTCACCCAGGCTGGAGTGCAGTGGTGCGATCTCGGCTCACTGCAGCCTCCACCTCCTGGGTTCAAGTGATTCTCCTACCTCAGCCTCCTGAGTAGCTGGGACTACAGACGTGTGCCACCACACCTTGTTAATTTTTGTATTTTTAGTAGAGAAGGGGTTTCATCATATTGGCCAGGCTAGCCTCGAACTCCTGACCTCAAGTGATCCCCCCCTTCGGCCTCCCAAAGGGCTGGGATTACAAGCATGAGCCACCACACCCAGCCCAGAATGGAGCCTTGAAAGAAATCACTGATTTTGTTTAAGCAGAGAAGAAAATAAAGCCAGGTTTGTGTTGTAGATCAAATAGAGACTGAACTTTATCAGGTAAATGGAGTAACTTTCTGTCATGTAGTATGGGTTTACTTAATCAATTCTGTGTAGTCTTAATCTATAACTATTTCTTGCCTGGTTGAAGGTCACTGGGAAAAAGTTTTAAACCTAGGAAGAAGACAGTATTATTCCAGGTCTGAGTCAGAATTTCTTAAACTGGTTAACATGGAAGTTTTCTATCTTAGCAGCTGGTGCCTCTCTGCAACACTTGTATGTATCATGAATTAGCCTAAGGATCAAGAAGTGGACTAGCAGTTGACTTCACATCTGTTAGGTGGATTAAGAACAGTGGTCTTAAGGCCGGGCGCGGTGGCTCACGCTTGTAATCCCAGCACTTTGGGAGGCCGAGGCGGGTGGATCACGAGGTCAAGAGATCGAGACCATCCTGGTCAACATGGTGAACCCCGTCTCTACTACAAATACAAAAATTAGCTGGGCATGGTGGCGCACGCCTGTAGTCCCAGTTACTTGGGAGGCTGAGGCAGGAGAATTGCCTGAACCCAGGAGGCGGAGGTTGCGGTGAGCCGAGATCGCGCCATTGCACTCCGGCCTGGGTGACAAGAGCGAAACTTGTCTCAAAAAAAAAAAAAAAAAAAAAGAACAGTGGTCTTAAAGCACTTGAAAATATTGATGATTGTGTTTCAGCCTTCCTGGCACTACACTTTACAATGTTTTATTTTTTCTATTGTGTGATAACACGTACTACTTTATATAAAGTTGAAACTTTTATTATTAGTATTATTTTGAGATGGAATCTCGCTCTTTCACCTAGGCTGGAATGCAGTGGCACAATCTCGGCTCAATGCAACCTCCGCCTCCTGGGTTCAAACAATTCTCCTGCCTCAGCCTCCTGAGTAGCTGGGATTACAGGTGCACACCACCACATCCGGCTAATTTTTGTATTTTTAGTAGAGACAGGGTTTCATCATATTGGTCAGGTTGGTCTCAAACTTTTGACCTCAGGTGATCCACCTGCCTTGGCCTCCCAAAGTGCTGGGATTACAGGTGTGAGCCACCATGCCTGGCTTATTATTAATATATATTTTTGAGACAGATTCTCACTCTGTTGCCCAGGCTGGAATGCAGTGGTGTGATCTCAGCTCACTGCACCTCTGCCTCCTGGGTTCAAACAATTCTCCTTCCTCAGTCTCCCAAGTAACTGAGATTACAGGGGCATGCCACCACTCTCGGTTAATTTTTGTATTTTTAGTAGAGAAGGGGTTTCTCCCTGTTGGCCAAGCTGGTCTCTCCTTACGTTCAGTGGTCCGCTGGTGTCAGCCTCCCAGAGTGCTGGCATTACAAGCATGAGCCACAGTGCCCAGCCTGAAACTATTTTCTACAGGGTTTACTGTTTAAATTATTTAGTAGTTTATTTTTTAAAAACTCTTCCCCCCACCCCTGACAGAGTCTTGCTCTGTTGCCCAGGTTGGAGTGCAGTGGTGCGATCTTGGCTCACTGCAACCTCTGCCTCCGGGGTTCAAGCAATTCTCCTTCCTCAGCCTCCCAAGTAGCTGGGATTACAGTCATGTGCCACCACACCTGGCTAATTTTTGTATTAGTAGAGATGGGATTTCACCATGTTGGCCAGGCTGGTCTCAAACTTCTGACCTCAGGTAATCTGCCTGCCTCTGCCTGCCAAAGTGCTTTATTACAGATGTAAGCCACCACACCTGGCCTATTTTAAAAACCATTAAGCCACTCAAGGTACATACCATCCTGAGATGAGACTGACGCTCAAAAACATAGCGTAAGATTTGAAAGTGGCTGAAATTCTAGGAAAAAAATGTAGTTCCTCAACACACTTCAAAAAGCAAACCCTTAAATAATTGTTAAAAGTATATTAAGTGAGCCGGGCACGGTGGCTCAAGCCTGTAATCCCAGCACTTTGGGAGGCCGAGGCGGGTCGTTCACAAGGTCAAGAGATCGAGACCATCCTGGTCAACATGGTGAAACTCCGTCTCTACTAAAAACACAAAACATCAGCTGGGCATGGTGGCGCGTGCCTGTAATCCCAGCTACTCAGGAGGTTGAGGCAGGAGAATCGTTTGAACCCAGGAGGCGGAGGTTGCGGTGAGCCGAGATTGCACCATTGCACTCCAGCCTGGGTAACAAGAGTGAAACTCCGTCTCAAAAAATGTGTGTGTGTGTGTGTGTGTGTGTGTGTGTGTGTGTGTGTGTGTGTATAAAGTAATATATACACCAACATTAAAATGAAAACTAGCACTGTAAAGTGGAAACTATAGTAAATTCTTTATAAAATTTAATAAATGAAAAAAATTTAAAGAATAACTGAAACCTGTTCTTGAATTGAAAATGAGTTGGATGCTTTGTTTGGAAGTCCTGACCACAGAAATCAATGTTGATGTGATTGATAACAAAAATCAAGCACCTGCATTTCCAAATGATGCTGCTTTGAAATTACTGATAGTCAACTATGTCTGACATCTACCAATGACATGGTTAAGACATTTTTACTAAATTGATATTGTTGATTGTTACCTAAAACATAATTGGTATATTTTCACATGAGTAAGCTGATAAATGACAAAGGTGATTGGCCTTGATGGAAAGAACAATTGGAAAATCTGAACATTTCTTGCAGTTCAGAAGAGGAAAATATAAGAAACTGGTTTTCTAGCTGTTGCTTATAAATTTCTTTTTTTTTTTTCTTTTTTTTTTGAGACGGAGTTTCGCTCTTGTTACCCAGGCTGGAGTGCAATGGCGCGAGCTTGGCTCACCGCAACCTCCGCCTCCCTGGGTTCAGGCAATTCTCCTGCCTCAGCCTCCTGAGTAGCTGGGATTACAGGCACGCGCCACCATGCCCAGCTAATTTTTTGTATTTTTAGTAGAGACGGGGTTTCACCATGTTGACCAGGATGGTCTCGATCTCTTGACCTTGTGATCCACCCGCCTCGGCCTCCCAAAGTGCTGAGATTATAGGCGTGAGCCACCGCGCCCGGCCCTGCTTATAAATTTCAATGTGAAGTTAAAGGATTAAAATTATGTCATTATGAAGGTATTTTTTTCCTTGAGTATCTCTACTTTTATGGATAAACCATAAGGCTGAGGCAGGAGTATTGCCTGAACCCAGGAGGCGGAGGTTGCGGTGAGCCAAGATCGCGC
>NW_022439271.1:0-10090 GCF_009761245.1 Sapajus apella
GATAAGGTCTAGACCCTAGTTATGACTTCACCAAGGTAATGCCACCTGGGAGGGCTCTGAGTAAGAAGCTAGCTAGCTGGCATTTTCAGAGGTAGGTTACTCTCCATTTATTTAAGATCTATCCAAGTAGAATATAGTCAGACAGGCTGGGCGCAGTAGCTCATGCCTGTAATCTCAGCACTTTGGGAGGCCAAGGCAAGTAGATCACTTAAGGTCAGGAGTTCAAGACCAGCATGGCCAACATGATGAAACCCTGTCTCTACTAAAAATATAAAAATTAGCCAGGTATGGTGGTGAGCGCCTGTAGTCCCAGCTACTTGGGAGGCTGAAGTAGAAGAATTGCTTGAACCCTGGAGGCAGAGGTTACAGTGAGCTGAGATCGCACCACTGCCCTCTAGCCTGGGCAACAGAGCAAGACCTAGTCTCAGAAAAAAAAAAAAAAAAAAAAAAAAACACCAAAACCTAAAATGCAGTAAAATAAATAAATGGGGAAAAATAAAAAATAAAAAAAAAATAAAAAAAATTAAAAAAAAGGATATAGTCAGACAAAATTTGTCTGGGTCTGCATTGCTGGTACATGGCTGAGCTGTGAGATGGATTACAAACCTGGCTCTTAGTCAAATGTGACTGACCACTCTCAGAATTTAAAATTTTTTAAATTTGCATTTTCTAAATTATTAAAGTAAAACTGAACATTTCTTCATATATCTATTGGCCATTTTCTTTTCTCTTCTGTGAGTTCACAAAAATATAATCATGGCCAGGCACAGTGGCTCACACCTATAATCTCAGCACTTTGGGAGGCCAAGGCAGGTGAATCACCTGAAGCCAGGAGTTCAAGACCAGCATGACCAACATGGAGGAACCCCATCTTTGCTAAAAATACAAAATTAACCAGGTGTGGTGGCGCATGCCTGTAATCCCAGCTACTCAGGAGGCTGAGGTGGGAGAATCACTCGAACCTGGGAGGCAGAGGTTGCGGTGAGCCGAGATCATGCCACTGAACTCCAGCCTGGGCAAACAAGAGTGAAACTCCGTCTCAAAATATTCAAAAACAAAAACACATATAATCACCACTATAGCCACCACTCACATACAAATTTACCAAAACTAATAAGAACTAAACTGCTTTGAAGGTGCTATCAATAGAAATATCATATTTAATATTGGCAGAAACAAAATAATAGGCAATACATATTCCAAGAAATCAACCAAACTTTGCCTATTTTTTGATTAGGTTGTTTGTATTTTTCATATTAAATGATTAGAGTTTTTTTTATATATTCTGAATACAAGGCCTCTGGCAGTCAGATGTGTTGTAAATATCCTCTGTCTACAGTTTGTCTTTTGTTTAAGGCATCTTTTGTCATACATAAGATTTACAGTTAATACAATCATATGATGCATCTTTTTTTTTTTTTTTTGAATGAGGAAGCTCTCTTCATTTATTTTGTATGAGGATGAAGAAGAGGATTATGTGATCACAGGAATGTTGCATGCAGGATTATCTGAAGCTGGTATCACCAGGCCCTCACTCTGCAAAGAGGTATTCCTGGAAGAGGTAGCCAGCTCACAGATGCCCTGGATCCCTCTGTGCCAATCATAAAAATGTCATGACTGTCCCTTTCTTGCCAATCTGCCAGGGCTCCAGGGGTAAAAAGCAGATAATTATCCTGTCCTGCTCTGGAGCTAGCCCCTTGGTGAGAAACTCAAAGAAGTGGGCGCTGTGGTTGCGGTGGTCCTCGGAGGCGCCCACTATGCCAATGGAGGAGATGGACGGCTGTGCACAGGGCTCAGTGAAACCCACTCAGCGCCAGGGCCAGGCCCAGCCAGACAGTCACGTTCATGTGGTCCGCAGGTTTGCCCAGGATGGAGGCAGTGGCATTGCAGAGCCATTTCTCCAGCCCCATGGGCACTCAGTTTGCAAGCAAATTCATGTCCAGCTCTAGAAATGGCATGGCAGGCAGCCATATGATGCATCTTATAATTTCATCTTTTGTTTATGAAATCTTTTCTTATGCTAAGGCAATGAAGATATTTGCCAACAGTTTCTTGTAAAAGTTTTGAAGTTTACACTTAGGTTGTCAATATATCTGGATTTTTCCCCCTAGTCTCTTCTATTGGCCTATTTGACTCACCCTTAATCATTTGAAATTTTTATTAGCATTTATCAAATTTATAAACTTATTTAGGGAAAATTACCTCTTTATGATATGGAGCCTTCCCATCCATGAACATGGTATCTCTCTGTTTATTCAGGTCTTTTGATTATGTTCCTCCCCAAGATATACATTTCTTATTTAGCTATTTCCTGGATACTTTTTTTGTGGCTACTGTGAATAGGACCTTTAAAAAAGTATGCATTTACTAAATGATTACTGCTGGTAGACAGGAATGTGACTGATTTCTGTATTAGGTTTAATCATATGAAACTGCAAGTACCAGCCACTCCAAAAACATACCAAATGGTAAAGACCATCAACACAATGAAAAAAAATGTGTCAATGGGCAAAACAACCAGATAGCATCAAAATGGCAGGATCAAATTCACACATAACAATATTAACCTTAAATGTAAATGGGCTAAATGCCCTAATCAAAAGACACAGACTGGCAAATTGGATAAAAAGTCAAGACCCATCAGTGTGCTGTATTCAGGAAACCCATCTTACGTGCAAGGACACACATAGGCTCAAAATAAAGGGAGGGAGGAAGATTTATCAAGCAAATGGAGAGCAAAAAAAAGGAGGAGTTGCAATCCTAGTCTCTGATAAAATGGACTTTAAACCAACAAAGATCAAAAGAGACAAGGGCATTACATAATGGTAAAAGGATCAATGCATCAAGAAGAGCTAATGATCCTAAATATATAAGCCTCCAATTCAGGAGCACCCAGGTACATAAAGCAAGTTCTTAACGACCTACAAAGAGACTTAGACTCCCACACAATAATAGTGGGAGACTTTAACACTCCACTGTCAATATTAGACAGATCAACAAGACAGAAAATTAACAAGGATATCCAGGACTTGAACTCAGATCTGGACTAAGCAGACCTAATAGACATCTACAGAAATCTCCACCCTAAATCCACAGAATATGCATTTTTCTCAGCACCACATTGCACCTACTCTAAAACTGACCACATAATTGGAAGTAAATCACTCCTCAGCAAATGCAAAAGAATGGAAATAATAACAAACAGTCTCTCAGACCACAAGGCAATCAAATTGGAATTCAGAATTAAGAAACTAACTCAGAACCGCACAACATCATGGAAACTGAACAAGTGGCTCCTCAATGTCGACTGGATAAACAATGAAATGAAGGCAGAAATAAAGATGTTCTTTGAAACCAACAAGAACAAAGACGCAACATACCAGAATCTCTGGGACACATTTAAAGCAGTATCTAAAGGGAAATGTATAGCAATAAATGCTGACATGAGAAGCGAGGAAAGATCTAAAATCAACACCCTATCGTCAAAATTGAAAGAGAGCTAGAGGAGCAAGATAAAAAAAACTCAAAAGTTAGCAGAAGACCAGAAATAACTAAGATCAGAGCAGAGCTGAAGAAGACAGAGACACAAAAAACCCTTCAAAAAATCAATAAATCCAGGAGCTGGTTTTTTGAAAAGATCAACAAAATAGACAGACCGCTAGCCAGATTAATAAAAAAGAAAAGGGAGAAGAATCAAATAGATGCAATAAAGAACAATAAAGGGAATATCACCACTGATTCCACAGAAATACAAACGACAATCAGAGATTACTACAAACAACTTTATGCATATAAACCAGTAAACCTGGAAGAAATGGATAAATTCCTGGACACTTGCACCCTCCCAAACCTAAACCAGAAAGAAGTGGAAACCTTGAATAGACCAATAACAAGGGCTGAAGTTGAGGCAGCCTACCAACCAAAAAAAGTCCAGGTCCAGACAGGTTCACAGCCGAATTCTACCAGACATACAAAAAAGGAGCTGGTACCATTCCTTTTGAAACTATTCCAAACAATACAAAAAGAGGGAATCCTTCCCAAATCATTTTAGGAGACCAACATCATCCTGATGCCAAAACCTGGCAGAGACAACAAAAAAAGAAAACTTCAGGCCAATATCCATGATGAACGTAGATGCAAAAATCTTTAATAAAATATTGGCAAACCTATTGCAACAGCATATCAAAAAGCTTATCCATCACAATCAAGTAGGCTTCATTCCAGGGATGCAAGGCTGGTTCAACATACGCAAGTCTATAAACGTAATCCACTACATAAACAGAACCAAAGACAAAAACCACATGATCATCTCAACAGATGCAGAAAAGGCCTTCAACAAAATTCAACAGCCCTTTATGCTAAAGACTCTCAATGAACTAGGTACCAAAGGAACATATCTCAAAACAATAAAAGCTATTTACGACAAACCTACATCCGATATCATACTGAATGGGCAAAAACTGGAAGCATTACCTTTGAAATCCAGCACTAGACAAGGATGCCCTCTCTCACCACTCCTATTCAATATAGTATTGGAAGTTCTAGCCAGAGCAATTAGGCAAGAAAAAAAAAAATGAAGGGTATTCAATTAGGAAAAGAGGAAGTCAAATCGTCTCTATTGCAGACGACATGACTATATATTTAGAAGAACCTATCATCTCAGCCCAAAACCTCCTTAAACTGATAAGCAACTTCAGCAAAGTCTCAGGATACCAAATCAATGTGCAGAAATCACAAGCATTTCTATACATCAATAACAGACTAACAGAGAGCCAAATCATGAGCAAACTCCCATTCACAATTGCTACAAAGAGAATAAAATACCTAGGAATATAACTAACAAAGAATGTAAAGGACCTCTTCAAGGAGAACTACAAACCACTGCTCAAGGAAATAACAGAGGACACAAACAGATGGAGAAACATTCCATGCTCATAGTTAGGAAGAATCAGTATCGTGAAAATGGCCATACTGCCCAAAGTAATTTATAGATCCAATGCTATTCCCATCAAGCTACCAATGACCTTCTTCACAGAACTTGAAAATACAACCTTAAACTTCATATGGAACCAAAAGAGAGCCTGCATAATAGCCAAGACAATCCTAAGCAAAAAGAACAAAGCCGGAGGCATCACGCTACCTGATTTCAAACTATACTATAAGGCTATAGTAATCAAAACAGCATGATACTGGTACCAAAACAGACATATAGACCAATGGAACAGAACAGAGGCCCTGGAGGCAACACCACACATCTACAACCATCTGATCTTTGACAAACCTGACAAAAACAAGCAATGGGGAAAGGATTCCCTGTTTAATAAATGGTGTTGGGAAAACTGGCTAGCCATGTGCAGAAAGCAGAAACTGGACCCATTCCTGACGCCTTACACTAAAATTAACTCCAGATGGATTAAAGACTTAAACATAAGACCTAACACCATAAAAACCCTAGAAGAAAACCTAGGCAAAACCATTCAGGACATAGGCATAGGCAAGGACTTATGACTAAAACACCAAAAGCACTGGCAACAAAAGCCAAAATAGACAAAGTGGGACCTAATTAAACTCCAGAGCTTCTGTACAGCAAAAGAAACAATCATTAGAGTGAACCAGCAAACAACAGAATAGGAAAAATTTTTTGCAATCTACTCATCTGACAAAGGGCTAATATCCAGAATCTACAAAAAGCTAAAACGGATTTACAAGAAAAAACATACAAACAAATCCATCCAAAAGTGGGTGAAGGATATGAACAGATATTTTTCAAAAGAAGACATATATGAGGCCAACAAACATGAAAAAATGTTCATCACTGATTATTAGAGAAATGCAAATCAAAACCTGATTGAGATACCACCTGATGCCAGTTAGAATGATGATCATTAAAAAATCTGGAGACAACAGATGCTGGAGAGGATGTGGAGAGATAGGAACACTTTTACACTGTTGGTGGGAGTAGTGTAAATTAGTTCAACCATTGTGGAAGACAGTGTGGTGTTTCCTCAAGGACCTAGAAATAGAAATTCCATTTCACCCAGCAATCCCATTCCTGAGTATATACCCAAAGGATTATAAATCATTCTATTGTAAAGACACATGCACATGTATGTTCACTGCAGCACTGTTTACAATAGCAAAGACCTGGAACCAACCCAAATGGTCACTGATGATAGACTGGACAAGGAAAATGTGGCACATATCCACCATGGAGTACTATGCAGCCATTAAAAAATGACGAGCTTGTGTCCTTTGTAGGGACGTGAATGAATCTAGAAACCATCATTCTCAGCAAACTGACACAAGAACAGAAAATCAAACACCGCATGTTCTCACTCATAGGTGGGTGATGAACAATGAGAACATATGGACACAGGGAGGGGAGCATCATACCCTGGAGTCTGTTGGTGGGGGCCAAGGGAGGGACAGCAGAGGGGTGGGTAGGTGGGGGAGGGATAACATGGGGAGAAATGCCAGATGTAGGTGACGGGGAGATGGAGGCAGCAAACCACATTGCCATGTGTGTACCTATGCAACAATCCTGCATGGTCTGCACATGTACCCCACAACCTAAAGTACAATAAAAAAAAATACTCAATAAATGATATAATAATAATTTTAAAAAATCATACGAAACTGCAAATATATATTTATTTGACCATTTTGGCCTACATAAATTATAATTTCATATGGCTCAATCAAAACGTTACTGATCTGAAACTCAGCAACCTTGCAGAACTGATATTAACAGCTCTAATAATTTGTGGATTCTCTTGAATTTTCTTTTTTTTTTTTACATGGAGTTTCACTCTTGTTGCCCAGGCTGGAGTACAATGGCGCAATCTCGGCTCACAGCAACCTTCATCTCCCAGGTTCAAGCGATTCTCCTGCCTCACCCTCCCGAGTAGCTAGGATGACAGGCATGTGCCACCACGCATGGCTAATTTTGTATTTTTAGTAGAGACAGGGTTTCACCATGTTGGTAAGGCTGGTCTCAAACTCCTGACCTCAAGGTGATCTGCCTGCCTTAGCCTCCCAAAGTACTCGGCTTACAGGTATGAGTCACTGTGCCAGGCAAATTCTCTTGAATTTTCTATGGATAACCATATAGACTTCAAATACAAACAGGTTGGTCCTCTCTTTTCTTTTTCTTGTTTTCTGGAATTAACCAGGAAGTTCAGTTGATTAGTAACAGAAGTCTGACTTTGGGCACCACATACTGTTCTTAACTTTAAAAGGAACAGGTCTGTAGTTTTACTGTTAAGTATGATGTCTACCAAAGGAAGTTTTGGTTAACTTTATTTGGTTTAAACTATTAAATGAAATAATTGATCTTGATATTTTGTTTCTTAATATAATGATACATTCAATTTGCTAGTATTGTATTTAGATGTTTCAAATCCATTTTCAGAAGATTCACTTTTCATTTTCTTATACATACTGTCCTTCCCTGTTTTTGTATCAAGATTATACTAAGTTTAAAACCTGAGGTGGGCAGCTTTCTCACTTTATCTCTTCTCTGAAACGGTTTAATTCTTCTATGGTTTATCTGTTCCATGAAGGTCTGATAAAACTAACCTGTAAAGCTATCTCATCTAGACACTTTGTAGGATTGTTTCAATGGTTAATATAGCTAAGTTCAGATGAAGATCCAAAAATTCTCCCATTGATTACAGGTCTCCAAGTCTTGGGAAATTTTGCTTTGGTAACCTAGTGTCTACTTGAACCCCTGCAGAAATTCCATATAAGTTTATACTTTTGAAAATATTTAAATAGTGTGTTAATGACAGAAAGACAATGATGGTGCAAATGAAACAAATTTGCAAGCAATTCAAATTTAGGAAAGCAGGCCGGGTGTGGTGGCTCACACCTGTAATCCCAGTACTTTGGAAGGCCAAGCCAGTGGATCACCTGAGGTCAGGAGTTTGAGACCAGCCTGGCCAACATGGCGAAATCCCATCTGTACTAAAAATACAAAAATTAGCCAAGCATGGTAGTGTGCACCTGTAATCCCAGCTACTCAGGAGGCTGAAGCAGGAGAATCGCTTGAACCTAGAAGGCAGTGGTTACAGTGAGCCAAGATCACACCATTGCACTCCAGCCTGGGCAGCTGAGACGGACTCCGTCTCAAGGAAAAAAAAAAATTGGGAAAGCAGTATGAAGCACCAGTGCTGCCTGGCCAAGAGATTGTTATACACTAGTGCTACTTGTACAGGCTGATTAACAGTGAGATAATGATAGGAACCTCCATACACGATAGCCTGCACTGACACTATAAAAAGTAGCGCTATCACTTTTGAAATAAACTAATCATTTTTCTTCACCACTAACTCTCCTGAGCTTCTAAATCTATACTTAACATTAAACATTACTCCAAACTAAAATTAAAACAACCACCACAAGAACCCATAACCAACACTTTTAATGGACTGTCTGTATGATAAAGTCCAAGTTCCCTAGCCAGACCTTCAAAAGTTTCCCACACAATCTGACCCCAAACAAGCTTCTCATATTATCTCCCACCCTTTCTTTGCATCCAAACAACCAGATGGACTGGTCTACTCACTATTTTCCCAGAAGTCCCAAGAACAGTCAATTCCTTGAGATGCTATGCTTCCTCTTCTGTATTAACCCTCAAAGGCCAGCTTAGGTCCTGTCCTTTTTTTAAGGGTTTTCCTAGCCATTCCACTACCCAGTGAGTCTCTCCCTAAAAGAACAGGTCATTGCTCACAGCTCTCAATAGTTTTATCTGGTTTACTAACCATAGTTCAAACACCTTAAGGCAAAATCTGTACTTTTTTTTTTTTTTTAACCCTCATCCCCTGCACAGGGCTCTTGATATGAAGAACTAAGAACTTGACCCCAAATCTTTCCTGGGCATCTTTTACTCATGTTACCTTATTGTCTTGATTTGTAATTCTGGGCTTCCCTTTGATAAATTAGCTGAGCAGAAATGATTATCTTCTGAAATTCTGTGATGATTGCTCATTTAACCTATTCTTTCCTCGTTCTAGCTCCTTTGAATGGCACTGTGTACAACTGTCATGCTTTCCTAGCTACATATGTATGTACTGGCAAATGCCTGGGTCCTAGTATAAACAAAATTGAGTATGTGCAGGCAAAAAAGTCAAATGTTTAAAGAGACTTGGCTTTCAATAAACAGTTCACACACATAGTGTATTGCTTGCAAAGAGAAAACACAAGCATAGTAAGGATGCCATTTTTAATGGCTCCCAAAAATATGACATACTTTCCCGTTTTCCAACAGGAAACCTGGTGTGATTATGAGGACTGGACTGTTCAAGGATACCAGCTTCCATGAAAGGGTATTTTTGGCAAGCACTTTGTCACTAGAAATTAGTAAAAAAACATTTTCTGAGAGCCCACCTATGATATATCCAACACTATGCTTTAGGTGTAGAAAGCAGCCAAAACAAGATTAGGCAACATTACGAAAATCTCAATTAACTAAAATGATTGACTAATTGGATGTCTTAAAACACTAGAATAAATTAATTGCATTGCCATGGTATCTGCACTCAGTAGTTTATTCCTGCTGGGTATTCAAAGATCAGTGCCATAGAAATTCAGTATCTGGCATCACTGGTTTTCTTGGCTTTGTGCTTGTTAAAACTTGGTATTTCTATTGACTCAGTATTTCTAAGTTATATAATTTTCTCATACTGTTCAGATTCATATAGTCTTCATCAGCAACTAGAAAAAAGACCCAATAGAATAGAATCAAATACTTCTTTTATTCTTTTGCTGCTCATTAAATGTTTTCTCATTAATTCTCATAGTAGAAATAATTTCAGAATTATAACAAAGTAAGCACTGACAAAAAACACTACTCCAATAACTTCTTCCATACTCTAAAACTTTTTTAAAGAATTTAGAAAGTGATTCTAGTTTGAAATTCAAATAGTGCAAATAAATCCATGTAAAATACCTACACCAAGCCTTCTCTGTCAGTAGTTCTTATTGGTATGGGTGAGAATTTAGGTTAAAATAAGGCAGAGGTGGACAAGATTATCACAGCACAAAGCTGGAAGGGAAAAAGAAGGTTTTTTTTTGTTTGTCTTTTTTTTTT
>NW_022439272.1:0-10089 GCF_009761245.1 Sapajus apella
GATAAGGTCTAGACCCTAGTTATGACTTCACCAAGGTAATGCCACCTAGGAGGGCTCTGAGTAAGAAGCTAGCTAGCTGGCATTTTCAGAGGTAGGTTACTCTCCATTTATTTAAGATCTATCCAAGTAGAATATAGTCAGACAGGCTGGGCGCAGTAGCTCATGCCTGTAATCTCAGCACTTTGGGAGGCCAAGGCAAGTAGATCACTTAAGGTCAGGAGTTCAAGACCAGCATGGCCAACATGATGAAACCCTGTCTCTACTAAAAATATAAAAATTAGCCAGGTATGGTGGTGAGCGCCTGTAGTCCCAGCTACTTGGGAGGCTGAAGTAGAAGAATTGCTTGAACCCTGGAGGCAGAGGTTACAGTGAGCTGAGATCGCACCACTGCCCTCTAGCCTGGGCAACAGAGCAAGACCTAGTCTCAGAAAAAAAAAAAAAAAAAAAAAAAAACACCAAAACCTAAAATGCAGTAAAATAAATAAATGGGGAAAAATAAAAAATAAAAAAAAAATAAAAAAAATTAAAAAAAAGGATATAGTCAGACAAAATTTGTCTGGGTCTGCATTGCTGGTACATGGCTGAGCTGTGAGATGGATTACAAACCTGGCTCTTAGTCAAATGTGACTGACCACTCTCAGAATTTAAAATTTTTTAAATTTGCATTTTCTAAATTATTAAAGTAAAACTGAACATTTCTTCATATATCTATTGGCCATTTTCTTTTCTCTTCTGTGAGTTCACAAAAATATAATCATGGCCAGGCACAGTGGCTCACACCTATAATCTCAGCACTTTGGGAGGCCAAGGCAGGTGAATCACCTGAAGCCAGGAGTTCAAGACCAGCATGACCAACATGGAGGAACCCCATCTTTGCTAAAAATACAAAATTAACCAGGTGTGGTGGCGCATGCCTGTAATCCCAGCTACTCAGGAGGCTGAGGTGGGAGAATCACTCGAACCTGGGAGGCAGAGGTTGCGGTGAGCCGAGATCATGCCACTGAACTCCAGCCTGGGCAAACAAGAGTGAAACTCCGTCTCAAAATATTCAAAAACAAAAACACATATAATCACCACTATAGCCACCACTCACATACAAATTTACCAAAACTAATAAGAACTAAACTGCTTTGAAGGTGCTATCAATAGAAATATCATATTTAATATTGGCAGAAACAAAATAATAGGCAATACATATTCCAAGAAATCAACCAAACTTTGCCTATTTTTTGATTAGGTTGTTTGTATTTTTCATATTAAATGATTAGAGTTTTTTTTATATATTCTGAATACAAGGCCTCTGGCAGTCAGATGTGTTGTAAATATCCTCTGTCTACAGTTTGTCTTTTGTTTAAGGCATCTTTTGTCATACATAAGATTTACAGTTAATACAATCATATGATGCATCTTTTTTTTTTTTTTTTGAATGAGGAAGCTCTCTTCATTTATTTTGTATGAGGATGAAGAAGAGGATTATGTGATCACAGGAATGTTGCATGCAGGATTATCTGAAGCTGGTATCACCAGGCCCTCACTCTGCAAAGAGGTATTCCTGGAAGAGGTAGCCAGCTCACAGATGCCCTGGATCCCTCTGTGCCAATCATAAAAATGTCATGACTGTCCCTTTCTTGCCAATCTGCCAGGGCTCCAGGGGTAAAAAGCAGATAATTATCCTGTCCTGCTCTGGAGCTAGCCCCTTGGTGAGAAACTCAAAGAAGTGGGCGCTGTGGTTGCGGTGGTCCTCGGAGGCGCCCACTATGCCAATGGAGGAGATGGACGGCTGTGCACAGGGCTCAGTGAACCCACTCAGCGCCAGGGCCAGGCCCAGCCAGACAGTCACGTTCATGTGGTCCGCAGGTTTGCCCAGGATGGAGGCAGTGGCATTGCAGAGCCATTTCTCCAGCCCCATGGGCACTCAGTTTGCAAGCAAATTCATGTCCAGCTCTAGAAATGGCATGGCAGGCAGCCATATGATGCATCTTATAATTTCATCTTTTGTTTATAAAATCTTTTCTTATGCTAAGGCAATGAAGATATTTGCCAACAGTTTCTTGTAAAAGTTTTGAAGTTTACACTTAGGTTGTCAATATATCTGGATTTTTCCCCCTAGTCTCTTCTATTGGCCTATTTGACTCACCCTTAATCATTTGAAATTTTTATTAGCATTTATCAAATTTATAAACTTATTTAGGGAAAATTACCTCTTTATGATATGGAGCCTTCCCATCCATGAACATGGTATCTCTCTGTTTATTCAGGTCTTTTGATTATGTTCCTCCCCAAGATATACATTTCTTATTTAGCTATTTCCTGGATACTTTTTTTGTGGCTACTGTGAATAGGACCTTTAAAAAAGTATGCATTTACTAAATGATTACTGCTGGTAGACAGGAATGTGACTGATTTCTGTATTAGGTTTAATCATATGAAACTGCAAGTACCAGCCACTCCAAAAACATACCAAATGGTAAAGACCATCAACACAATGAAAAAAAATGTGTCAATGGGCAAAACAACCAGATAGCATCAAAATGGCAGGATCAAATTCACACATAACAATATTAACCTTAAATGTAAATGGGCTAAATGCCCTAATCAAAAGACACAGACTGGCAAATTGGATAAAAAGTCAAGACCCATCAGTGTGCTGTATTCAGGAAACCCATCTTACGTGCAAGGACACACATAGGCTCAAAATAAAGGGAGGGAGGAAGATTTATCAAGCAAATGGAGAGCAAAAAAAAGGAGGAGTTGCAATCCTAGTCTCTGATAAAATGGACTTTAAACCAACAAAGATCAAAAGAGACAAGGGCATTACATAGTGGTAAAAGGATCAATGCATCAAGAAGAGCTAATGATCCTAAATATATAAGCCTCCAATTCAGGAGCACCCAGGTACATAAAGCAAGTTCTTAACGACCTACAAAGAGACTTAGACTCCCACACAATAATAGTGGGAGACTTTAACACTCCACTGTCAATATTAGACAGATCAACAAGACAGAAAATTAACAAGGATATCCAGGACTTGAACTCAGATCTGGACTAAGCAGACCTAATAGACATCTACAGAAATCTCCACCCTAAATCCACAGAATATGCATTTTTCTCAGCACCACATTGCACCTACTCTAAAACTGACCACATAATTGGAAGTAAATCACTCCTCAGCAAATGCAAAAGAATGGAAATAATAACAAACAGTCTCTCAGACCACAAGGCAATCAAATTGGAATTCAGAATTAAGAAACTAACTCAGAACCGCACAACATCATGGAAACTGAACAAGTGGCTCCTCAATGTCGACTGGATAAACAATGAAATGAAGGCAGAAATAAAGATGTTCTTTGAAACCAACAAGAACAAAGACGCAACATACCAGAATCTCTGGGACACATTTAAAGCAGTATCTAAAGGGAAATGTATAGCAATAAATGCTGACATGAGAAGCGAGGAAAGATCTAAAATCAACACCCTATCGTCAAAATTGAAAGAGAGCTAGAGGAGCAAGATAAAAAAAACTCAAAAGTTAGCAGAAGACCAGAAATAACTAAGATCAGAGCAGAGCTGAAGAAGACAGAGACACAAAAAACCCTTCAAAAAATCAATAAATCCAGGAGCTGGTTTTTTGAAAAGATCAACAAAATAGACAGACCGCTAGCCAGATTAATAAAAAAGAAAAGGGAGAAGAATCAAATAGATGCAATAAAGAACAATAAAGGGAATATCACCACTGATTCCACAGAAATACAAACGACAATCAGAGATTACTACAAACAACTTTATGCATATAAACCAGTAAACCTGGAAGAAATGGATAAATTCCTGGACACTTGCACCCTCCCAAACCTAAACCAGAAAGAAGTGGAAACCTTGAATAGACCAATAACAAGGGCTGAAGTTGAGGCAGCCTACCAACCAAAAAAAGTCCAGGTCCAGACAGGTTCACAGCCGAATTCTACCAGACATACAAAAAAGGAGCTGGTACCATTCCTTTTGAAACTATTCCAAACAATACAAAAAGAGGGAATCCTTCCCAAATCATTTTAGGAGACCAACATCATCCTGATGCCAAAACCTGGCAGAGACAACAAAAAAAGAAAACTTCAGGCCAATATCCATGATGAACGTAGATGCAAAAATCTTTAATAAAATATTGGCAAACCTATTGCAACAGCATATCAAAAAGCTTATCCATCACAATCAAGTAGGCTTCATTCCAGGGATGCAAGGCTGGTTCAACATACGCAAGTCTATAAACGTAATCCACTACATAAACAGAACCAAAGACAAAAACCACATGATCATCTCAACAGATGCAGAAAAGGCCTTCAACAAAATTCAACAGCCCTTTATGCTAAAGACTCTCAATGAACTAGGTACCAAAGGAACATATCTCAAAACAATAAAAGCTATTTACGACAAACCTACATCCGATATCATACTGAATGGGCAAAAACTGGAAGCATTACCTTTGAAATCCAGCACTAGACAAGGATGCCCTCTCTCACCACTCCTATTCAATATAGTATTGGAAGTTCTAGCCAGAGCAATTAGGCAAGAAAAAAAAAAATGAAGGGTATTCAATTAGGAAAAGAGGAAGTCAAATCGTCTCTATTGCAGACGACATGACTATATATTTAGAAGAACCTATCATCTCAGCCCAAAACCTCCTTAAACTGATAAGCAACTTCAGCAAAGTCTCAGGATACCAAATCAATGTGCAGAAATCACAAGCATTTCTATACATCAATAACAGACTAACAGAGAGCCAAATCATGAGCAAACTCCCATTCACAATTGCTACAAAGAGAATAAAATACCTAGGAATATAACTAACAAAGAATGTAAAGGACCTCTTCAAGGAGAACTACAAACCACTGCTCAAGGAAATAACAGAGGACACAAACAGATGGAGAAACATTCCATGCTTATAGTTAGGAAGAATCAGTATCGTGAAAATGGCCATACTGCCCAAAGTAATTTATAGATCCAATGCTATTCCCATCAAGCTACCAATGACCTTCTTCACAGAACTTGAAAATACAACCTTAAACTTCATATGGAACCAAAAGAGAGCCTGCATAATAGCCAAGACAATCCTAAGCAAAAAGAACAAAGCCGGAGGCATCACGCTACCTGATTTCAAACTATACTATAAGGCTATAGTAATCAAAACAGCATGATACTGGTACCAAAACAGACATATAGACCAATGGAACAGAACAGAGGCCCTGGAGGCAACACCACACATCTACAACCATCTGATCTTTGACAAACCTGACAAAAACAAGCAATGGGGAAAGGATTCCCTGTTTAATAAATGGTGTTGGGAAAACTGGCTAGCCATGTGCAGAAAGCAGAAACTGGACCCATTCCTGACGCCTTACACTAAAATTAACTCCAGATGGATTAAAGACTTAAACATAAGACCTAACACCATAAAAACCCTAGAAGAAAACCTAGGCAAAACCATTCAGGACATAGGCATAGGCAAGGACTTATGACTAAAACACCAAAAGCACTGGCAACAAAAGCCAAAATAGACAAAGTGGGACCTAATTAAACTCCAGAGCTTCTGTACAGCAAAAGAAACAATCATTAGAGTGAACCAGCAAACAACAGAATAGGAAAAATTTTTTGCAATCTACTCATCTGACAAAGGGCTAATATCCAGAATCTACAAAAAGCTAAAACGGATTTACAAGAAAAAACATACAAACAAATCCATCCAAAAGTGGGTGAAGGATATGAACAGATATTTTTCAAAAGAAGACATATATGAGGCCAACAAACATGAAAAAATGTTCATCACTGATTATTAGAGAAATGCAAATCAAAACCTGATTGAGATACCACCTGATGCCAGTTAGAATGATGATCATTAAAAAATCTGGAGACAACAGATGCTGGAGAGGATGTGGAGAGATAGGAACACTTTTACACTGTTGGTGGGAGTAGTGTAAATTAGTTCAACCATTGTGGAAGACAGTGTGGTGTTTCCTCAAGGACCTAGAAATAGAAATTCCATTTCACCCAGCAATCCCATTCCTGAGTATATACCCAAAGGATTATAAATCATTCTATTGTAAAGACACATGCACATGTATGTTCACTGCAGCACTGTTTACAATAGCAAAGACCTGGAACCAACCCAAATGGTCACTGATGATAGACTGGACAAGGAAAATGTGGCACATATCCACCATGGAGTACTATGCAGCCATTAAAAAATGACGAGCTTGTGTCCTTTGTAGGGACGTGAATGAATCTAGAAACCATCATTCTCAGCAAACTGACACAAGAACAGAAAATCAAACACCGCATGTTCTCACTCATAGGTGGGTGATGAACAATGAGAACATATGGACACAGGGAGGGGAGCATCATACCCTGGAGTCTGTTGGTGGGGGCCAAGGGAGGGACAGCAGAGGGGTGGGTAGGTGGGGGAGGGATAACATGGGGAGAAATGCCAGATGTAGGTGACGGGGAGATGGAGGCAGCAAACCACATTGCCATGTGTGTACCTATGCAACAATCCTGCATGGTCTGCACATGTACCCCACAACCTAAAGTACAATAAAAAAAAATACTCAATAAATGATATAATAATAATTTTAAAAAATCATACGAAACTGCAAATATATATTTATTTGACCATTTTGGCCTACATAAATTATAATTTCATATGGCTCAATCAAAACGTTACTGATCTGAAACTCAGCAACCTTGCAGAACTGATATTAACAGCTCTAATAATTTGTGGATTCTCTTGAATTTTCTTTTTTTTTTTACATGGAGTTTCACTCTTGTTGCCCAGGCTGGAGTACAATGGCGCAATCTCGGCTCACAGCAACCTTCATCTCCCAGGTTCAAGCGATTCTCCTGCCTCACCCTCCCGAGTAGCTAGGATGACAGGCATGTGCCACCACGCATGGCTAATTTTGTATTTTTAGTAGAGACAGGGTTTCACCATGTTGGTAAGGCTGGTCTCAAACTCCTGACCTCAAGGTGATCTGCCTGCCTTAGCCTCCCAAAGTACTCGGCTTACAGGTATGAGTCACTGTGCCAGGCAAATTCTCTTGAATTTTCTATGGATAACCATATAGACTTCAAATACAAACAGGTTGGTCCTCTCTTTTCTTTTTCTTGTTTTCTGGAATTAACCAGGAAGTTCAGTTGATTAGTAACAGAAGTCTGACTTTGGGCACCACATACTGTTCTTAACTTTAAAAGGAACAGGTCTGTAGTTTTACTGTTAAGTATGATGTCTACCAAAGGAAGTTTTGGTTAACTTTATTTGGTTTAAACTATTAAATGAAATAATTGATCTTGATATTTTGTTTCTTAATATAATGATACATTCAATTTGCTAGTATTGTATTTAGATGTTTCAAATCCATTTTCAGAAGATTCACTTTTCATTTTCTTATACATACTGTCCTTCCCTGTTTTTGTATCAAGATTATACTAAGTTTAAAACCTGAGGTGGGCAGCTTTCTCACTTTATCTCTTCTCTGAAACGGTTTAATTCTTCTATGGTTTATCTGTTCCATGAAGGTCTGATAAAACTAACCTGTAAAGCTATCTCATCTAGACACTTTGTAGGATTGTTTCAATGGTTAATATAGCTAAGTTCAGATGAAGATCCAAAAATTCTCCCATTGATTACAGGTCTCCAAGTCTTGGGAAATTTTGCTTTGGTAACCTAGTGTCTACTTGAACCCCTGCAGAAATTCCATATAAGTTTATACTTTTGGAAATATTTAAATAGTGTGTTAATAACAGAAAGACAATGATGGTGCAAATGAAACAAATTTGCAAGCAATTCAAATTTAGGAAAGCAGGCCGGGTGTGGTGGCTCACACCTGTAATCCCAGTACTTTGGAAGGCCAAGCCAGTGGATCACCTGAGGTCAGGAGTTTGAGACCAGCCCGGCCAACATGGCGAAATCCCATCTGTACTAAAAATACAAAAATTAGCCAAGCATGGTAGTGTGCACCTGTAATCCCAGCTACTCAGGAGGCTGAAGCAGGAGAATCGCTTGAACCTAGAAGGCAGTGGTTACAGTGAGCCAAGATCACACCATTGCACTCCAGCCTGGGCAGCTGAGACGGACTCCGTCTCAAGGAAAAAAAAAAATTGGGAAAGCAGTATGAAGCACCAGTGCTGCCTGGCCAAGAGATTGTTATACACTAGTGCTACTTGTACAGGCTGATTAACAGTGAGATAATGATAGGAACCTCCATACACGATAGCCTGCACTGACACTATAAAAAGTAGCGCTATCACTTTTGAAATAAACTAATCATTTTTCTTCACCACTAACTCTCCTGAGCTTCTAAATCTATACTTAACATTAAACATTACTCCAAACTAAAATTAAAACAACCACCACAAGAACCCATAACCAACACTTTTAATGGACTGTCTGTATGATAAAGTCCAAGTTCCCTAGCCAGACCTTCAAAAGTTTCCCACACAATCTGACCCCAAACAAGCTTCTCATATTATCTCCCACCCTTTCTTTGCATCCAAACAACCAGATGGACTGGTCTACTCACTATTTTCCCAGAAGTCCCAAGAACAGTCAATTCCTTGAGATGCTATCCTTCCTCTTCTGTATTAACCCTCAAAGGCCAGCTTAGGTCCTGTCCTTTTTTTAAGGGTTTTCCTAGCCATTCCACTACCCAGTGAGTCTCTCCCTAAAAGAACAGGTCACTGCTCACAGCTCTCAATAGTTTTATCTGGTTTACTAACCATAGTTCAAACACCTTAAGGCAAAATCTGTACTTTTTTTTTTTTTTTAACCCTCATCCCCTGCACAGGGCTCTTGATATGAAGAACTAAGAACTTGACCCCAAATCTTTCCTGGGCATCTTTTACTCATGTTACCTTATTATCTTGATTTGTAATTCTGGGCTTCCCTTTGATAAATTAGCTGAGCAGAAATGATTATCTTCTGAAATTCTGTGATGATTGCTCATTTAACCTATTCTTTCCTTGTTCTAGCTCCTTTGAAGGGCACTGTGTACAACTGTCATGCTTTCCTAGCTACATATGTATGTACTGGCAAATGCCTGGGTCCTAGTATAAACAAAATTGAGTATGTGCAGGCAAAAAAGTCAAATGTTTAAAGAGACTTGGCTTTCAATAAACAGTTCACACACATAGTATATTGCTTGCAAAGAGAAAACACAAGCATAGTAAGGATGCCATTTTTAATGGCTTCCAAAAATATGACATAAATGTGGTTTTCTCCAACGGGAAACCTGGTGTGATTATGAGGACTGGACTGTTCAAGGATACCAGCTTCCATGAAAGGGTATTTTTGGCAAGCACTTTGTCACTAGAAATTAGTAAAAAAACATTTTCTGAGAGCCCACCTATGATATATCCAACACTATGCTTTAGGTGTAGAAAGCAGCCAAAACAAGATTAGGCAACATTACGAAAATCTCAATTAACTAAAATGATTGACTAATTGGATGTCTTAAAACACTAGAATAAATTAATTGCATTGCCATGGTATCTGCACTCAGTAGTTTATTCCTGCTGGGTATTCAAAGATCAGTGCCATAGAAATTCAGTATCTGGCATCACTGGTTTCCTTGGCTTTGTGCTTGTTAAAACTTGGTATTTCTATTGACTCAGTATTTCTAAGTTATATAATTTTCTCATACTGTTCAGATTCATATAGTCTTCATCAGCAACTAGAAAAAAGACCCAATAGAATAGAATCAAATACTTCTTTTATTCTTTTGCTGCTCATTAAATGTTTTCTCATTAATTCTCATAGTAGAAATAATTTCAGAATTATAACAAAGTAAGCACTGACAAAAAACACTACTCCAATAACTTCTTCCATACTCTAAAACTTTTTTAAAGAATTTAGAAAGTGATTCTAGTTTGAAATTCAAATAGTGCAAATAAATCCATGTAAAATACCTACACCAAGCCTTCTCTGTCAGTAGTTCTTATTGGTATGGGTGAGAATTTAGGTTAAAATAAGGCAGAGGTGGACAAGATTATCACAGCACAAAGCTGGAAGGGAAAAAGAAGGTTTTTTTTTGTTTGTCTTTTTTTTTT
>NW_022439273.1:0-10087 GCF_009761245.1 Sapajus apella
CCAGCCTGGAGAAAGAGTGAGACTCCATCTCAAAAAAAAAAAAAAAAAGGAGAAGAAAACTCCCAGGTTCACCGGGGCTGTTGCACACCCTTTAAATGACCCATCATAAAGACCTCACCCCTCTCTGATAGGTAAGGCAAAGGTTAAGGTCCATTCTGCTTGCCACACTCTATTTCCTTCTAGCTAGGCCAGAACATAATATTTGGAACCAACTATTTCCTCTCTCAGCTGACTGTAAGAATGCTTTTATGCTTTTTTTTTTTTTTTTTTTTTTTTTTTTTTTTTTTTGAGACAGGGTCTTACTGTGTCGCCCAGGCTGGAGTGCAGTGGCATGATCTTGGCTCACTGCAGCCTCGAAGGTTCAAGCTATTCTCCTGCCTCAGCCTCCCGAATAGCTGGGATTACAGGCATATGCCACCATCCCAGGCTAATTTTTGTATTTTTAATAGAGACAGGGTTTTGCCATGTTGACCAGGCTGGTCTCGAACTCCTGACCTCAGGTGATCTGCCCACCTTGGCCTCCCAAAGTGCTGGGATTACAGGCTGTATGCTTTTTATAGTGTTGGGTGGTTAAGTCTTACACAAAGTAAATGCCCGGTAAATACTTATGCATGACTCAACCATTCAGGTTGATATTAAGCTAAGACCGGTCACCCCATAGCCCCTGCCATACCATATGCTCCCAGAGAGAGCACTTCTGGCCCTCCCTAAGATGGCTGCCACCACCACTACTTTGTGGAGGAGAACAGTCATCCTAAAGGTTAGTCATCCCTAACCTTTGGACTAACTATTCACTATTCAGTGTAGGCTGATTTCTCATCGCGCTTTATATTCCCAAGTGCCTTAGTCACTGCCAGAAGAACAAGCCTTCTAGATTATCCAACGTGGATAGATCATCAACACTAGATAGTATCCCAGTACCCGTGAGTCCACCGCTAATCTGATCAAGCCCCTTTCCCTCCCCCTTCCCAAATTCTTCCACCGTTCCTTTGCAACTCCTGATCTGTCACCATCGAACGCCTTTGTAGCCTCATCCTCTTCTTTGAATGTTTCCTTCACCTCTTGGCAGTAAATGAACCTGGCTGTCTCTGAGCACCCCGTCTCCTGAGCGGCCCTCTGAAGTAGAAGCTGCTTTGCTTTTCCTGACATCTCAGGCTCCTAAGAACCAGCGAGTTCTACTTCCCATTTCTACTTCCCATTTCCAAACTGTTGCTTGCCTCTCCTCCTTTAGACACCAGCTCCTTTGAAACTGCTCTGATGACTCCTATCCTTCCAGCTAACTTACTCAAGAACTCCCACTGTCTCAGTTCTTCAACAGTGTCTGATACCATTTCTCTCTCTTCTCTTGTCTTCACATCCCAACCTCACTTAAGTTCCATGGCTCAGCATTTTTATTCCACATTTGCAAATACTGTCCACAACAATCTTATCCTTCTTTCTTCTATCATATTTTATTTATTTTTTTCTAGATGGAGTCTCACTCTACAATAGTCACTTTTAAAATTATTTATTAGTGGTCCGGTGCAGTGGCTCACGACTGTAATCCCAGCACTTTGGGAGGCCAAGGTGGGTGGATCATGGGGTCAGGAGTTCAAGAACAGCCTGGCCAACATGATGAAACCCGGTTTCTACTAAAAATACAAAAATTAGCCGGGCGTAGTGGTGTGTGCTTGTAATCCCAGCTACTTAGGAGGCTGAGGTAGGAGAATCGCTTGAACCTGGGAGGAGGTACTGTAAGCCAAGATCATGCCATTGCACTTCAGCCTGGGCAACAAAAGCAAAACTCCGTCTCAAAAAAAAAAAAAATTATTCATTAGTGTGGCAAGGTGGCTCACTCCTGTAATCCCAGCACTTTGGGAGGCAGAGAAGGGCAGATCACCTGAGGTCAGGAGTTCAAGACCAGCTGGCCAACATGGCGAAACCCCATCTCTACTAAAAATACAAAAATTAGCTAGGTGTGTTGGCACATGCCTGTAATCCCAGTCACTTGGGAGGCTGAGGCAGGAGAACCCCTTGAACCCGAGAGGTGGAGGTTGCAGTTAGCTGAGATGGTACCACTATACTCCAGCCTGGGCAACAGAGTCAGACTCTGTCTCAAAAAAAAAAAGAAGAAGAAGAAGAAGAAGAAGGAGAACATCCAGACCGTTCAGCAAACTCCAGCACCCAGGTGGCTTGTCCTCCACCTCACCCCTTCACTCCATCTTGTCCTTAGCCTGAGCCCTGCTCCACCCACTCCTTCTCCCCTGGTTATTTGGAGTCGCAGTACACTAAGAGGTTGCCCTACCTGAGTACCATCCCTACTCAGTTGTGCACTCCTTGCTAGGGCCTGCACCTCCACTGGGTCAGAGCATGAAGATTAACCCCCTGCTTTCACACTTAAATAAGATGCAGGCAGGCACGGCTCATGCCTGTAACCTCAGCACTTTGGGAGGCCAAGATGGGTTGATCACCTGAGGTCAGGAGTTCGAGACCAGCCTGACCAACATGGTGAAACTCTGTCTTTACTTAAAAAATACAAAATTAGCTGGGTGTGGTGGTGGGTGCCTGTAAACCCAGTTACTTAGAAGGCTGAGGCAGGAGAATCTCTTGAACCCAGGAGGCGGAGGTTGCAGTGAGCTGAGATCGTGCCATTGCACTCCAGCCTGGGCAACAAGAGTGAAACTCTGTCTCAAAAAAAAAAAAAAAAAGATGCAGGCAAAAGGCAAAAGGGTGGCACAGAATAGGCGCTGCACACTTGTTTGTAAGTACTTGGTAGAAGCACATAGTAGGTGCTTAATATTTACTGTAAAGTTTAATAATGTACTCAAAACCTGGTGAAAATAAAGCACCTGTCAACAATGCTTAGCAGTTATAATTATTGCTATATTCTATCAGTGTTCTATACTAATTGACATAAATCTTACAAATACGCCAAGTTGGCCGGGCACAGTGGCTCATGCCTGTAATCCCAGCACTTTGAGAGGCTGAGGCTGGGGGATCAAGAGGTCAGGAGATCGAGACCATCCTAGTCAACATAGTGAAACCCCATCCCTACTAAAAACACCAAAAAAAATTTAGCTGGGCATGGCGGTGCATGCCTGTAATCCCAGCTACTTGGGAGGCTGAGTCAGGAGAATTGCTTGAACCAGGGAGTCAGAGGTTGCAGTGAGCCGAGATTGTGCCATTGCACTCCAGCCTGGCAACAGAGTGAGACTACATCTGAAAAAAAAAAATATGCCGAGTTGGCCAGGTGCTGTGGCTCACACCTGTAATCCCAGCAATTTGGGAGGCAGAAGCAGGAGGATTGCTTGAGCCCAGGAGTTCAAGACCAACCAGGGCAAGATGGCAAGGCACTCATCTATCTATCATCTATCTATCTATCTATCTATCATCTATCTATCTATCTATCTGTCTATCATCTATCTAATCTATCTATCTATCTATCTGGAATAATATTCAAACTCCTAACCATTCCTTAAGGCATTGTATGAGCTCACATTTGCCCTCTCTCAATCACCAAATCTCCTCTCTCAATCACCAAACTCCAGCCTCATTGACCTCCTTTCTGTTCTTCCAGCATACCTTGTCTATCTAATCAATAGCAATATGAGACATTAGGTCAAATGTGTTCCTGAAATCAAGGTAGGCTATTTTTTTTTTTTTTTTTTTTGAGACAGAGTCTTGCTCTGTTACCTAGGCTGGAAATGCAATGGCATGAGCTCAGCTCACTGCAACCTCTGCCTCCCAGGTTCAAGTGATTCTCCTGCCTCAGTCTCCCAAGTAACTGGTATTACAGGTGCCCGCCACCACACCCAGCTAAGTTTTTGTATTTTTAGTAGAGATAGGGTTTCACCATGTTGGCCAGGCTGGTCTCGAACTACTGACCTCAGGTGATCCACCTCCTTTGGCCTCCCAAAGTGCTGGATTACAGGCGGAAGTCACCATGCCCAGCCCCTAGTCGAATTACAATAAATGTTTACACATTATACACTTGTTTAACCATCTGCAATAATAAAATTCATCCTATTTAAAACTTCTTTAAATTCTACATATTACACACACACATTCTCAAATCTATGTGAAAACAAGTAAACTATAGGATATTAACTACAGTAATTTTCTTAAATAGCATTTTTTTTAAAGAACATATCTTTTTCCAATACCATTTACATTTAATTTGTAATTTTTTTTATTTAGAAATATCGCAACATTCATGAGAAAAAACAGTCATAACCACTTTCTCCTTTTCCATCCACACTTTGTTTTTTTTTTTTCTTGGAAAGGGAGTCTCGCTCTTGTTGCCCAGGCTACAGTACAATGGCAAGATCTTGGCTCATCACAACCTCTGCCTTCCGGGTTCAAGTGATTCTCCTGCCTCAGCCTCCGGAGTAGCTGGGATTACAGGCACCCGCCACCACGGCCAGCTAATTTTTTTGTATTTTTAGTAGAGACGAGGTTTCACTATGTTGGTCAGGCTGGTCTCGAACTCCTGACCTCAGGCGATCCACTTGCCTCGGCCTCCCAAGGTGCTGGGATTACAGGTGTGAGCCACCACACCTGGCCTGTTGTTGGCTTTTTAATTGGGTGCTTAGTTGATGGCTAGACAAGTTTAGCTATGATTTTTTTGCTGTTGTTGGAGAAGGAGTCTCACTCTGTTGCTCAGGCTGGAGTGCAATGGCATGATCTTGGCTCACTGCAACCTCCACCTCATGGGTTCAAGTGATTTGCCTGCCTCAGCCTCCCAAGTAGCTGGGATTACAGGTGCACACCACCACGCCCAGCTAATTTTGTATTTTTAATAGAGATGGCGTTTCACCATGTTAGCCAGGCTAGTCTTAAACTCCTGACCTCAGGAGATCCACCTGCCTTGGCCTCCGAAAATGCTGGGATTACAGGCATGAGTCGCCACGCCCGGCCTAGCTATGGTTTTTAGTCTTGTTATATTTCTTTCTTAGTCAGATATTGTGAGACAATATATTTGCACACAGTCAGGGTGGGTGCAAGAATTGAGTAAATCAACAGACATGAAAGCCCTTTGAAAAGGGGAAAGGGCATGCTCGCTTCGGCAGCACATATACTAAAATTGGAATGAAAAAGTGAAAGGGCTATGCTTGTGTAAGGGGTTACTATTATTATTTTCTTTTTTTGAGACAGAGTCTCACTCTGTCACTCAGACTGGAGTACAGTGGCATGATCTCAGTTTGTTGCAACCGCTGCCTCCAGGGTTCAAGCAATTCTCCTGCCTCAGCCTCCCAAGTAGCTGGAATTAAATGCATACACTTAATTACGTTCTCTAACACCATGCCCAGCTAACTTTTGCATTTTTAGTAGAGACGGGTTTTCACCATGTTGCCCAGGCTGGTCTCAAACTCCTAACCTCAAGTGATCCACCACCCTTGGCCTCCCAAAGTACTGGGATTACAGGCATGAGCCACCATGCCCAGCCTGAAAATATTAATAAATGTTCTTAAATATGGCACTAGAACTACAGAAGATTCACAATTAAAACATAAAATAAGTAATTTTCAGCAGTGAATGACAAATTGAAAAGGCATTAAAGAGCTATTAAAATAAACAATACCTGCCAGCGTGGTGGCTCATGCCTATGGGAGTGGCTCAGCATTTTGGGAGGCTGAGGCAGGAGGATCACCTGTGGTCAGGAGTTCAAGACCAGCCTGGCTAACATGGTGAAACCCCATCTCGACTAAAAATACAAAACTTAGCTGGGTGTGGTGGCAGGCACCTGTAATCCCAGCTACTTGGGAGGCTGAGGCAGGAGAATTGCTTGAACCTGGAAGGTAGAGGTTGCAGTTAAGCAGAAATAGAGCCATTGCACTCCAGCCTGGGTGACACGGAGAGACTCCATCTTGAAAAAAAAAAAGCCGGGCGCGGTGGCTCAAGCCTGTAATCCCAGCACTTTGGGAGGCCGAGGTGGGTGGATCGCAAGGTCAAGAGATCAAGACCATCCTGGTCAACATGGTGAAACCCCGTCTCTACTAAAACTACGAAAAATTAGCTGGGCATGGTGGCGCGTGCCTGTAGTCCCAGCTACTCAGGAGGCTGAGGCAGGAGAATTGCCTGAACCCAGGAGGCGGAGGTTGCGGTGAGCGGAGATCGCGCCATTGCACTCCAGCCTGGGTAACAAGAGCGAAACTCCGTCTCAAAAAAAAAAAAAAAAAAAAGACCAGGAGTGGTGGCTCATGCCTGTAATCCCAGAACTTTGGGAGGCTGAGGCGGGCAGATCATGAAGTCAGGAGTTGGAGAACAACCTGGCCAACATGGTAATACTATTAAAAATACAAAAATTAGCTAGATGTGGTGGCAGGCACCTGTAATCCCAGCTACTCAGGAGGCTGAGGCAGGAGTATTGTTTGATCCCAGGAGGCGGAGATTGCAGTGAGCCGAGATCTCACCATGGCACTCTAGCCTGTGCCATCTGGGGGGGTGGAGGGGGAACTACCCTGGATGTATACTTAGATACAATGAGTCAGAGATTAGTGCGGTATTTTATTATTTATTTAATAATTATGCTTACTCAATTCACTATATTGCAATGAACAATAAATGGGTGTCCAGTTATAAGAAGATGAAGTTCTCCAGATTATGTAAACAGATTTAGACCTCAGAATGGAACATTTTGCCAATAAAACCACAATAACCAGTTAGATTATTCTTGGGAAAAGTACATGTAATTTGGAGAAAGACAAACTTCCTGAAAACATCCAAAACACAGCAGACAACAAAAATCTGGTTAATTTGTTCCTGATTTGTTAGTACTATCTCTCTCTCTCTTTTTTTTTTTTTTTTTTTTTTTTTTTTTTTGAGATGGAGTTTTGCTCTAGTTGCGCTGGCTGGAGTCCAATGGCAGAGTCTTGGCTCACTGCAACCTCCACCTCCCAGGTTCAAGTGATTCTCCTGCCTCAGCCTTACAAGTAGCTGGGACTGCAGACATGTGCCACCACATCCGGCTAATTTTTTCTGTATTTTTAGTAGAGACAGGGTTTCACTATGTTAGCCAGGCTGGTCTCGAACCCCTGATCTTAGGTGATTTGTGTCCTTCGGCCTCCCAAAGTGCTGAAATTACAGGGATGAGCCACCATGCCTGGCCTATATAGCTTATTTCATACACCAAGTAAAATTTAAATTATACAAAACAAATTATAGAAATACTATAACAACATGACTATTTACATTGATCAACTTGCCTACACTTCAACAGAAACATAGAAATGATTGTTTAAGCATAAACTTTGATTTGATACATATTCTTGTAGAAATTAATCAAACAGCTGAATCTTAAAATTGCTCTTTTACCTTTACTTTTTTTTTGAGACAGAGTCTCGCTGTCCCCAGGCTGGAGTGCAGTGGCAGGATCTTGGCTCACCGCAACCTCCAACTCCCTGGTTCAAGCGATTCTCCAGCTTCAGCCCCGGAGTAGCTGGGATTACAGGCTCCCAGCTTTTTTTTTTTTTTTTTTTTTTTTTTTTTTTGAGACGTCGTCTGGCTCTGTCACCACGCTGGAGTGCAGGAGAACCATCTCGGCTCACTGCAACCTCCGACTCCCAGGTTCAAGCAATTCTCCTGCCTCAGCCTCCTGAGTAGCTGGCATTGCAGGCACGCGCCACCAGGCCCGGCTAATATTTGTATTTTTAGTAGAGACGTGGTTTCACTGGGTTGCCAGGCTGGTCAACGAACTCCCGACCTCGTGATCCGCCCGCCTCGGCCTCCCAAAGTTCTGGAATTACAGGCGTGAGCCACCGCACCCGGCCTCTTCTTTTTTTTTTTCTAATTTCAAAGGAGTACAATTAAACTGCCAGGTAAAGCTCAAAGGTCGTCTTTTTTATAGTGTTTTGTCTTTATATTCCCTTTAGCCTCCACTTTCCTCTACCCAGTCGCCGCACCCTTTCCCCCAAGCCCGGTTCTTCAAGGCTTCAGAGTTAGCGCTGCTCCAGGTAAAAGGAATTCTCAGCACAGAGCCTTCAAACCTTCTCGGAGGCCACTAAGGGCCCCTGCCGCCGCCAGGGAGAGAAAGCACCTGGGGCGGGGCGGGGCGTGCGGGCGCACACCTGCGGAGGGGGCGGTGCCCCAACAATTGCACCGGGGCTGGGGGAGGGGAGCTACTCACTCCCCGCCCCCGGGCGGTGACTCATCACCGAGCACCGGCTGCCTGAGGTAAGCCGACCTGGGATGGGGCGGAGAGGCGGGGCCGCCAGGTCGTGTAGGTCTGCGTTTCTCCCCGCCGCGCGCACTAAGCGCAAGTCCTTCGGCGAGCAAGCACCTTCGGCGCGGTCCGAGGACCCCCTCGTAGCGGTCCTCCAGACGCGGACCCGCGCGCCCCAAGCTTCTCGCCGCCAGGCCGGCTTCTCAAGCTTTGCTCCCGGCGCACGCCCTCCCGCGAGCTCCCGGCCCTTCCCTAGCCCCTCTTCCCGGCGCGCGGACAGCATGGCGCCACCGCAGGTCCTTGCGTTCGGGCTCCTGCTCGCGGCGGCGACGGCAACTTTGGCCGCGGCTGAGGAAGGTGAGGCGCGGACTTGGAGCAGGAGTTGTGGAGTTGGGCTGGGCTGGGCTGGAGGGCAGCGGCCTGCGGCCCCCGAGGCGGGGATAATGGGGAGGGCACCGAGAGGCCGCGCTTTCCAGCCTGTAGCCCAGACGGCGCGGCGGTGCCCCGGCCCCGGCCCTCGGCGCCGTAGGAAGCGGCAAGGCGGCGCTCACTCACGCCGGCGGGGGAACAGCCTCACTTTGCAGCTTTGCTCGCCTCGGTAGGGAAGTGGCCCGGGGCGGAGGCGGGGGACAGGCGAGGAACTGAGTGGCCACGTCCAGGAATCCTGCGGCCACCGAACCAAGGCTTCGCGCCCTGACGTACCCACCTCCTCAGGCCGGGGTGGATTTGGGGTTCCATAACAGCCCGAGCCGGTGGCAGACTCTCTGCGATAGGGACCAGCTGGCCCGCCCTTGTCCTTGTCACCTACGGCGGGCCCCGGATGTGGCCTTAGGCGGGGACAGGTGCGGCACGCAGAGAGGCCTCCAGGGCCGCTATGCACCTGCGCGCAGCCTGCGGGCCTGGATTACACAGGGCGTTTGGGTGTTTTCCCTTTTCTAAGGATCGTATGAGTAATGCCGAGCTTATTGTAGGAAACGCAGAAACAACAATAACCGTGAAGTGTAAAAACCTATAATCCCACCATTTTGAGAATCCCGTAATTAATAACTAGATATACCTTTCTTTCTTTATTTTTTTTTGCTTATTTGAGGCGGCCTTGCTCTGTCGCCCAGGCTGAAGTGCAATGGCACAATCTTGAACTGTAACCGCTACCTTCCCGGCTCAGACCATTCTCCTGCCTTAGCTTTTACGCCCGGCTAATTTTTGTATTTATTTATTTTATTATTATTATTAGAGACCGAGCTTCGCTCTTGTCTCCCAGGCTGGAATGCAACGGCATGATCTCAGCTCACTGCAACCTCTGACTCCTGGGTTCAGACGATTCTCCTGCCCCAGCCTCCTGAGTGGCTGGGCCTACAGGCGCATACACCACCACGCTCGAGTAATTTGTATTTTTAGCAGAGACGGTGTCGCCATGTTGACCAGGCTGGTCTCGAACTCCTGACCTCAGGTGATCCACCCGCCTTGGCCTCCCAAAGTGCGGGGATTACAGGTGCCAGCCTCCCAAGTAGCTGGGATCACTTGCACCCACCACCACACCCCGATAATTTTTGTATTTGTATTTTCATTCATTTATTTATTTTTGAGATGGAGTGACGCTCTGTTGCCCAGGCTGAAGTGCAGTGGAACAATCTTGGCTCACTGCAACCTCTGCCTTCCAGGTTCAAGCAATTCTCTGTCTCATCCTCCGGACCAGCTTGGATTACAGATGCCTGCTCGCTCTCTCCCTCTCCCCACCCCCCCAACTGTCTCTCTCTCACTCTCCCCACCTGTCAACTCTCTGTCTCCCTTCCCCCCCCTTCTCTCCCTCCCTCCCCTCTATCTCTTGCTCCTCCCTCTCTCTCTCTCTTGCTCCTCCCTCTCTCTCTCTCTCTCTCCTCCTCCTCTCTCTGTCTCCTCCCTCTCTCTCTCTCCCCCCTCTCTCTCCTCCCTCTCTCTCTCCTCCCT
>NW_022439274.1:0-10084 GCF_009761245.1 Sapajus apella
GCGCAAGGCTCTGTCTCAAGAAAAAAAAATACAGATACCTCATATGTACTTTTTGGTAGTATAAAATGTTTCACAATATTTAAAAAATTTCTCAAGCTAAATTTATCTAAATCATTCACCCTCATTTATCCCTTTCCTTGGAAAGTAGAGGGTTTTGCAGCTGTTTAAAAAAATTTCTCATTCATTGACCTCCTAAGTGAATTACAGACCTTCATGAACCAGAGCTTCGACTCTGAAGCAAAAGTGAAAAGGAATGTGGGTGAACAGATACCTCCGCCAGTCCCCTTGGCTCACACTGCTGAGTTACGTTGGCACCCCATGGATTCTTACTTAGCGTGGAACTACCATACAGCGGAACTTGTGTTGTACCCATTTTTAGTAGTCTATACTAACCTGCATCACTGCCGGGACATTTGGGAGCTATTGTGGGCAAAGTGAAGTATATTTTGAAGACCAAAAAAGGCTGTGGCTAAGACGGGCAGCTTGGACCCCTGCTTCCTGGGACATCCACACAATTCCGGCCCAGTGGCACACACCGGGCAGGCCCTGGAGAAGGCACTGGGAGATGCAGCTGTGCCCTTGAGGAGCCAGTGCTCTGGCGGGGCTTTCCTAGTCTTCTCTTCGTCAAATCCCATTTTCCAGGGTTTTGCCACATTCTGTGTGCTGTCAGGACTGTGAGCAAGAAGTTTTTCTTTAAATTAACTCACTTTTGGGCGGGGCGTGGTGGCTGATGCCTGTAATTGGGAGGCCAAGGTGGGCAGATCACCTGAGTTCAAGAGTTCAAGACCAGCTTGGCCAATATGACGAAACCCCATCTCTACTAAAAACACAAAAATTAGCCGGGTGCGGTGGTGTACAACTGTAGTCCCAGCTACTTGGGAGGCTGAGGCAGGAGGATCGCTTGAACCAGGGAGGCAGAAGTTGCAGTGAGGTCGCACTGCACTCCAGCTTGGGTGACAGAGTGAGACTCCGTCTCAAAAAAAAAAAAAGAAATATATATATAAATTAATTAATTAACTCGCTTTTAAAAAACCTCAAAGACATTTATATTTTAAAAGAAACGTTTATACCACTCTTACAAATAAAAAAACAGGGCCATTGTGATTTAATATAAGGTAATCATAAAAAGCAAAAACAGGAAAATTAAACCATGCTATTAATTTATAGCTAGCTCCCATTGCCTGCTGATGGCTCCTAGCCTCAGGACAACTTTCTCTTTGTTAAAAAGATGAGGAGCCAAGAATTAGAGAGGTTTTAAGATCAGGCTCAATGTGATTGAATGCTCTGTCTTTGCATCTTGTACTATATAAAATTCTCCTATTTGTGTTTCACACTTCAGAAATCTTGATTGAATGAGTCATGATGGTGACAGATAAGCAGGAGGAAGTGAAGGTCATTTGCAGTAGGATGCATCTTCGTACTGTGCGGGTTTGCAAGGAGACATGTCTAAGGCACTCTCCCTGAGCTGTGCTTGTGCTCTTCAAGCTGGATCCAGAAGAAGAGGAGGAGGATCCTCCCCCACCACAACCCTTGAATGGATATGTGGGAAATCAAAACGCAGAGTCTAAGGCCAAATAGAGAGAAAGCTGATCATTGGAGAACAGAGTACTAAGCTCTTTAAGTACCTAGAGCAGGGGGTGGCTGGCGGGCTTAGCTTGGGTTTCCTCAGAAGCAGACCCAGATGCAGAGTTCGAGGACATGTAGTTTAAGAATGATCCCAGGAAGAATAGATGGGGAGTGACGGAGTACCCTAGGAAGGAGAGAAGCCATAAAGGGCCCCGCCACCGTCGGCAACTGGACCTTGGGCCCATGTAGATTCCTCCACTCAGGACTGGGGGAGCTGGAATATTGCAGCCCATGAGGAGTTCATTTCTGGGCATTTTCATCTGTCATTTGGGCAATTACAGTTGAATCTATGTGGCCTGGAGAAAGCCCTCAGGTCGTGAGATACAGACTCAGGTTGTCAGCAGCCAGCTCAGTCACAGTGAGGCCTCAAGGAGGGAGGCAGGAGACTGACGACTTCGGACACCCGTGTCTGCCAGATGCTTCAACATTTGCTATCCAATCAAATCCTCACCACAGCCATTCAAGATAGCTCTTTCCCCTTATTTACATGTAGAGGAAGAGGCACTGGGAATTACGTCATTCAACCCATACCGCCTGTCCTCTCCTACAGCCCTGCTCGTATCTTTCTAGTCTTCTCTTTTTATTTTTATTTATTTATTTTTTTGAGACAGTGTCTCACTCTGTCACCCAAGCTGAAATGCAGAGGTGCAATCATAGCTCACTGCAGCCTCGACCTCCTGGGCTCAAGCAATTCTCCTGCCTTAGCCTCCTGCAGAGCTGGGACTATGGGCATGTGCCACCATGCCCAACTATCTTGTTTAAGTATTGACTTACAAAGTGACAGCCACTAAATAACTGTTAAATAAATTAACCGATTAACAAGAAATGGTGGAGCGCTAGTTAAACACTGATATCATATCCTTTCTTTTCCACCAACTCTACTTTCCCCATTCTTAGAACAGGAATGTCCTTGAAAGTAACCAAGCTTGGAAGAAAACAGAAACAAGGGAGAAAACTATTTGGCTGATTTCCAGGATTCTGTCATGGACAATTGCTCTTCACACCCAGTTCTGGGTGGGAAACCAGCTTCTGGGCAGGGGAAGAAGGGACTCCCTGAGCAGGAGTTTAAATGACTAGAGAGCCTACTCTCACCAACACAAGCCTAGAGAAAAGATTGGCGGCTGATCTCTGCATAGCTTGGAACTACATGTAACCCTTTCAGAACAGCCCTCCCTTTATGATTGTAGATGGTCTTTATTTTGAAATAATTTCAGCAAGATCAAAAGGTTGCCTCAAGTCCTTTGTGGAAGAAAGGTCGTTGAATGAATGCATGAATGAATGGGTTAAGAGAAAAAATAAACATAGAGAAAAGTAAGGATGGAGCTGTGGCTGGCCCGCTATGGACAGCGAGAACACAGTGTGCTGTCACTTGTCCCCAGCCCTTTGGAGAGGACGCTAATGACTACAGGGCTAGGACACACACATAATCCAATTCCCAGTCACCATTTCTCACCACCCAGGACACACACCCAAAGAGGCTGAAAAGGACGTAAATGATTCTAATCCACTATGAAGAGTAAGTGATGGTCCACACTTCGAAGTACTGAAATAACTCAGGAAAAGTAAAAGCTTAGTTGCTGTCAGGTAAGCTCTCTGATGACAGTAGGAAGAGGGAGGGGCTGTGTACTTACACACCAGGAAGCATCTACCCAGAGCAATTTCAAAAGTAGAAATCATGTGAGTTTTAACATTGCACTAAAACCAGCACCTCCAGGTCAACTTGGAGACCTGGAGTCACTCATTCCCCTTTTGGGGCCTGTTGAGATCCCCCCTGCCCCAGTTGAGAGGTGTTTACAGTGGGGAAACTCCACCAGATGTCTGACACCAACTCAGGAAGTAGGAGCCTGAGTGAGTCCGTTCTCCCCCACAGGCCACAGCAAGTGGCTGAGAACTCACCCAAGGGCAGGATGGCACCATTGGTGGATCGTCTTTCTTCCCTGATGCTCTGGCCCTCTCTCTGGGCAGGCAGAGGGCAGGTGACAGCTAGTCCTGCTGCATGCTCATGCTTTCCTCTCCATGCAGCGGGAGGACTTGCTTCTAAAGGCAGCCGTAAGCATTTCCCTCCTGAGCAACCACACATATCGAATGTGAGTGGCGTATATATGCATGTGTCTCTCCTTCCGGTTGCTGTGAAGTCATGTTGTCTTGGTTCATTTCCTCTCTGTGCCTCTTGCTTTTTTCTCTGTCATACTTTCTGATTCGCTGAGGACGCTTTGTAGTTTAGGGACAGGTAAGAAAGTTTGTTCTAATCTGGCCTCTTTGTTATTTTTAGAAAGACAGATGATCTTTAAATTAGTATTGCAGTGAAGTTTGTCAAAATGTATTTTTCTAAGTGGCATAAGCTCCCTCCTAGGCTCCACTGAGGGAAAAGTTAGGTGTTTCCAAGCCAAGTGAATTGGGATCTTATGGTTTTATGGACTTAGTATGTTGCAAAGGGTTTCACCACTAGACACAAAACATTCTTTCATATGTCAGGTATTTATTGAACTTGTACACTGAAATAGACACCATGCTAGAGGCCAGGTGCTCAAAGAGTTTCCTGCTTACAATGTGGCATAGAAGCCTAGATATGTGCATGTGGAAGGGAATTTGAAAGTCCACACCCTTTGTCTTCTTCATTCTGTGCTTCTGAGTAGCACACAAGTGGCTCTGAGACAAGGCCCCCGGGTTGGAATTATGACTCTGCTCTTTAAACATTTCTGCCTTTCTGTGCCACAGCCTCCTCATCCGTAAAATGGGAGCAGTCGTAGGATTGTTGTGAGAATTAAGTGAATTGGTACATGTAAAGCACTCCAAGAGTGCGTGGCACAAATACAGTAAGCACAATGTAAGTGTTTGCTGTGATTGTTAGTAGCAACTTCGTATTATTATCAGCTGAGATCTTTGCTTTTTTCCTACCCTTCCTCATTTTCCACTCCTTGCTTGTGCCTAGCAAATGACTTGGGGACATAGAAGGTTGAGAGGAAAGAGAGGGAGAGATGGTTTGAATAATGGATGCTCCCCAAATGATCCTGTGGTGCCTGATGTTTCTGCTCTAACTTCTTCCTGCTCCACCATGAAGGGAAAGAAAGGGCTGCCCTTGGTCCCACCTGTCAGACTCAGCTCATGTTGTATGCTGCACTCTTGTAGCATCTCTTTTGTTGTTATTTTGTTTTGTTTTAATACTCTGTAAGACTTCTCTGAAATTCAGATCCAGGTCATTTATTTTTACATGTTTGAGCTGGTTCAAATCTTGCTAAAGAATATTCTGCTCATACAAAGATGCCACACTTAAACAAACAAAGCAATACACACTCAGCTCAGTACCATGTCTTATGAACCAGGTCTTATGAATAAATCAGTAACAAGAACATTGATATTAATAATCACACATATGCTGTACCTGTTAAGGGCAATTAACAATATTCATCAAGGTATGCTTTTATGTTTCCTTGCTCTCTCTCCTTACAAAACCATTCTTGAGTACATGCCATGTAGTCACATGGTTCCAGATCTGAGCTAGAATTCTTCTACTCTCAAGTGTTTATTTTACAGTACAGAATATTTATTATAAATTGATGGATGCAGAGAAGTCTGGATAGTACCTATTTTATTAAAATGTCCTTTTATGCATTTCTCATTATACCATATCAGGTAAGGAATTATTCTCTTCATTAGGCATTTAATTAGTATAAATTTAAATGTACAAACTTGAGAAAAAAGCTGACAATTTTATAGTATGATTTGACTATTAATGCCATCAAATTGTCTGCATAAGCCAGTGACACTCTAGAGATACTAAAAGTGCTAAGCTTGGGCTCCGTTTACATAAAATACTTGAGATGAACAACTTGATTATCCTGAACTCTATTCTTTCATCTACATCCTGTGGCTTCATTTCCCATTTTGAGATTCCTGGACCTCCCACTGCTGAGTTTTTCAGAACAGAAAGAGAACATGTCTTTCAGGGCAAACTAAGGAACTGAGACTTTGTCCAAAACCAGATCAGACTTATTTTAGAAACAGAAGTTAAATATTTTTCTAATTTGCAAAGATGTCGGTTTTCTATGTCTGTTTTCCTACTTAACAATGTTAGATTTTCTTCATCTTCTTCGTCTTTTTTGGTTTGCTTTCCTTTCTTTCTGGTTAGTAGCAGGTTATGCTGCATGCCAACATTTTGACAAACCACAGATGACTCTGGCAAAAAGCAAACAACTTTAATTTCTCTTCACTCTATCCAATGAACACGGGGCTTACATTTTCATCTTCATTTCAACGAGCTTCTTGGCTGCTTTAATTAGTTCCTTCATGCCATCTCAGTTAGCTGGAATCTTGGTTTGCCCCACAAAATGCTTTATAACTACCTGTGAAGCAGTGGCCAAACCCCAGGCAACTGTTTTGAATTTGTCATGGAGGTCTGGTCCAAGGAGCAGCTGTTGTATGGAGTGGAGGATGAGGGTGGGGGAAGGAAAAGCGAGGAGAATTTGAGAAGACTCAAAGGTTGAAAAATCTACAGGCAAAGCATGTGCGCATGTGTGTGCATAGGTGCGTCTGTGTGTGCGTGTGTGCACGTGTGTGTGCGTGCATGTGTGTGCATGTGTGTGCGTGTGTGCGTGTGTACGTGCACGTGTGTGTGCACACATGCACATGTGTGTATTTATGATTCCATTTGCTTGACTCACTCCCCTCCATGCTGGAAGACAGTATGAGCCACGGGGAATCAACTGCCCGCTGAGGAATTTAAATGAAAATGCTCAAGGGTTGGTCTGGCAAATTTTAAGAGCAAAGTTGTCTAGTATTATAATGGATGCCTCCTCCCTTCTTGGGAATGGGAGTCTGTCTTGTGGTTTTCATTTTTATATGAAGAAATCAGAGCTCAAAAAGATGCCGTTCATTTTTTCCCATTCGTTAACTATTGCCTACCTTCGAAGTCTCCTGAGATTTCCTGGGCATTTTCAGTACATCACTCCACAGGACACCCTCCAGAAACCTGTAGCTCAGTGGGAGATAAGCCAGCAAGATAACTGTTTCAGTTAATTAGTTCATTCATGATTTTAAAAGCATTATTTAACATGTGCTAAAATAAATTAAAAAGAAATGAGGATCAGTTTCTCCCCTAAAAGAGATGACAATCTGAATGGCATGGAAGAATGAGCCTTATTCACCTTCCCCTTCCGCTCTCTTGCCCTTATAAGCCTCCTTTTCTCTCTCCCCTAACAGGACACCTTTGTCTTTTGCTTCTCTGTTCTCCCAGTCCCTCAGCCAAGTCCTGGGCTCTCTAGCCTTCCTGAATTGCCAGAACTCCATGACTAGTAGCCATTTCACCCATGTGCATGATGTTGATTTCCTTGTTCTTGTTCTTCGGGATGTTCACCGTGCCCATGTCCATCCCTGGGGGGAAGGCCAGTCCACTTTCTCTCATGCACCAGAGCTACCCAGACCCACTGGGGAATGTTAATAAAGGCAACTTGTTTCCTTGCAAATTCTCCCCAATAACCTTAACTGAGGCCCTTCTGCTGCTCAAGAATTTTCCTTCTCATCTCCTGCTGTCTGTCAGGTCCCCTGTGGTATCCCTTCCAGACTTTTCTCATGCTCCAAAAGCTCTGAGCCTAGCCCTTGCCTCCTGTCATGCCTAGGGTAAGGTTTCCTGATGGGAGCTCTTTCAGGAAGCCTCGTGATCCCAGCAGTTTCCCCATTTCTTCCATACTGTTCCCCATTCTCTGCTCATTCTTCAATACTTTGAATTACAGCTTTGAGCACCACCACCCAATTAATAATGATAGTTATAGCTACCATTTTAAACTCATATCAGCAGGAGGCAAACAACATTGACAAAGATGAAACCATTCTTCTAATCACAGAACAGCTGTTTGAGGAAACACCTAGAACACACCTAGAAGAGCAAAAGGAAGAAAGACTCTGAACACTTTTAAAGACAGAAGTCAAGGCAAATTGAAAAGATTCTGACTTATTGGAAGCATTCACTGCATTTAGGAATCCAGCAAGCACGTATTTCTCCATGGTTTGCACCCTGTGTGCCTTCCCCTGCATTGGATGATAACCATCTTCGACTTCTCAAAAAATACTTGGTAAAACATTATTAGTGCTACTTTTTTATGATTTTAAAATAAACTTTAAAAATCTACAAGTAATAAATTTATCTTGTAAAGAACTAAAATTGCAGATAAAGTTCTCCAAAGTGTCTTTGCCCATCAGCCCTGGTTTTGGTTTCTCCCTTGCTTTGCCCACAGGGAACCTCCGCTATCTGTGTGAGGTACATTCTACTAAGACATTTCAGGCATTCATATAAATATACGTCACCACTGTCAATTTGCAGTTGTGCTCATGTGCGCCCTTGCCCTTGAGCGTGCATGTACGCACAAATAGAACCTGAGACTGAAACCATCATACTGTACTACCTCGGTTTCTGAGGGAACTGTATAAACTGCTGTTCTGGTTTCACATGAAATAGCAACTTGCAAACAACATCTTATTCACGAGACTATAAAAAACAAAACTGCATTGCTGCTTTAGATGGTCGAAGAGATGAGGCTCCTCGGTTTATCTGAAATTTGTCCATTTGTTTTCTAAATATATAAAAATGTGGGTTCACATCCAGCTGATTTACCTCTGGGTTGAGATTCCTGGGTCAAATACCAAAGGTCCATTTGCCATTTGATAAAGTGATTTTTGGGATTTTCCTTTTTGCCTTCACAATCACCTAGCCAAAATGTCAAGTCAAACCACACTTCTCCCCCGATACATACATAAAGCTGCCCCTGACAATGACCCCAGACACAGGGAGGGATGCCAAGTGCTACGATTATTTACATATGTTTTTTTCTCTGCAATGACTGATTGCTTACCTCTCCCTCTCCTTGGACATACTTCGCGATCCCACATTGAGGGTTAACGACGTTTTTTTTGTTGTTTGCTTGAGATGCAGTCTCACTCTTGTTGCCCAGGCTGGAGTGCAACGGCGTGATCTTGACTCACTGCAACCTCCACCTCCCGGGTTCAAGCAATTCTCCTGCCTCAGCCTCCAGAGTAACTGGGATTACAGGCGTGTGCCACCACATCCGGCTAATTTTGTATTTTCAGTAGAGACGGGGTTTCTCCATATTGGTCAGGCTGGTCTTGAACTCCCGACCTAAGGTGATCCACCCACCTCAGCCTCCCAAAGTGCTGCAATTAGAGGCGTAAGCCACCATACCTGGCCGAGGGTTAACTACTTTCTAAATTGAGAAATATTTTGTACTGATCTCTGGTAGTTAAAACTCCAGCACTCTGTTTGTTCCTTTAGTTTTTATACAATGCGTTTTCTCTAAGACAATAGAAATTTAAACTGGAAATCCAACTCTCTCTTCCTCTATTTTCACCACACCTTTTCATATCTTATAAACAAATGCCTATGTCCACATATTCCTGACAGCCCTAACTCAGTTCCTTGGTTCCATCTTCTTCTTTGCCTCTTTCTCTTCTTTATTTCATACTCAGTTGTCCTAAGATACTCGTCTACACTCCATACCTTCACTTCCACACTTTCCATTCCTTCCTTCCTCAGTGCATTCCTTCCATCCCGACATCTGGTCCATGCCCCCAGCTCGCCACTGAAATCTTCTTTGCTAAGGTCACCCTCAGGAAGTTGGATGATAAACCAGTAGACACTACAGTTTTTTCTCTGCTGCATTGAAAGTAGTTGACCACTTCTTTCCTCTAGACCCCTCTCTCTGACCCCTCTCTCCTTCTTTGGAGGATACCTTTTGCTTTGGTTCCCCTCTTCCTGGTTCAGTACACTCCGCTGCTTACTGCCATGATGATTTACCCATGGGGCACACAAATTTTCACTCTTATGCTTTCTGTGTGGGTAGGTTCATCTCATTTAAAAGAGGGGTCATCTCTTCCTGCACTACCATTTGTGTTAGTCCATTTACATTGCTATAAAGGAATACTTGAGACTGGTCATTTATAAAGAAAAGAGGTTTATTTGGCTCATTGTTCCGCAGGCTGTGCAAGACACATGGTGCCAGTGCTTCTGGGGAGGGCCTCAGGGAGCTTCCACTCACTGGAAGAGGAACAGAACCCTGCATGTGTGGAGATCACATGATGACAGAGGACACAAGAAAGGGCGGAAGTGCCAGGCTCTTTTTAACAACCAGCTTTTGTGGGAACTAGCAGCACAGACTCACCACCCTGTCAAGGAAAGACACTAATCTAATCCACACTAATGAAGGATCTGCACCCATGACCCAAACACCTTCAATTCAGCCCCACTTTCAACACTGAGGTCTGAATTTCAGCATGAGATCTGGGGGGACAAACATGAAAACTATAGCACCTTTCATGTCGTTACCATATTCTCAGTCTCTCTGCCCCAAAACCCTGCAAGCCTTTTCCCCCCTGCAACTTCAATCCAACCAGCCACCATATTCTGTGTTGTTGTTTTTTAAAAATTAACTCTGAAATCAAGTCTTGTTGA
>NW_022439275.1:0-10078 GCF_009761245.1 Sapajus apella
ATAAATATTGTGAATATTAACAAGAACTATGCCATTTTTCTTTATAAAACCACAGTAAATCTTACCTGTTTCATCTGTAGCGGGATCATTCACCAGATCTGCAAAGACAGGTGACAAGGGATGAAAACAATTTCAGTTAGGAAAAGTAGCTAAGGAAGGCAGGAAAAGGGATGATAATCTCAAAGGATGCAAGAAAGGCTGAAGCGAAAGCATGTGGACTCAGGCAGATGAGGGACTATCACAGAAAGAAATGGAAGAGAGAAGAAGATTGGCCGGGCCCGGTGGCTCACGCCTGTAATCCCAGCACTTTGGGAGGCCGAGGCGGGCAGATCACAAGGTCAGGAGATGGAGACCATCGTGGCTAACACGGTGAAACCCTGTCTCTACCAAATATACCAAAAACATTAGCCAGGCGTGGTGGCACGTGCCTGTAGTCCCAGCTACTCGGGAGACTGAGGCAGGAGAATCGCTTGAACCCCAGAGGTGGAGGTTACAGTGAGCCGAGATGGCACCACTGCACTCCAGCCTGGGTGACAGAGTGAGACTGTCTCAAAAAAAAAAAAAAAGAAGAAAGAAAAGATTGGGCATGGGTACAGAGATGCTGGCATCTAAGGTGACATCAGAGCTCTGCATGAGCTCAAAGCATGCACCAACCCTTTTAAAGTCTTTATTTTTCTTTATATAGACATGCCCCTCAATCCATCTATCGCAGTAAAACAGCAATTCTTTTAAAAAGTGTAGCTTACTAGGATCTTCTGTGAAAGTTTCTGGAGTCACTGGAGTCACATCGTCTGAAAAGAAAATTAGAAAGCATTTTCTGAGACTCTCTGTCCCCCTGCCACCCTTGCACTTCCAATAAGTTAAATTGTGTAGCATAGTGCCCAGCTGAGTTGAGTATCCCACAATTGTTTTTCCTTAATTGCTCACTACAATCACAGTCCATTGACGACTTCTTTGCAATACTTATTTAAAATGAAATTGGCTATACCAAAGACATTGTAATGTTGACATTCATAATTCTGATATCATTGGCTATAAATTTGCTGATATGCTTATGAGTGTTCATAAAAGGTAGTATTAATTTTTTTTTTTTTTTTTGAGACGGAGTTTCGCTCTTGTTACCCAGGCTGGAGTGCAATGGTGCGATCTCGGCTCACGGCAACCTCCGCCTCCTGGGTTCAGGCAATTCTCCTGCCTCAGCCTCCTGAGTAGCTGGGACTACAGGCACGCGCCACCATGCCCAGCTGATTTTTTTGTATTTTTAGTAGAGACGGGGTTTCACCATGTTGACCAGGATGGTCTCGATCTCTTAACCTCGTGATCCACCCACCTCGGCCTCCCAAAGTGCTGGGATTACAGGCGTGAGCCACCGCGCCTGGCTATTTTTTTTTTTTAAGAGCCTCACTCTGTCACCCAGGCTGAAGTACAGTGGCCAGTCTTGGCTCGCTGCAACCTCCACGCAGGTTCAAGCGATTCTTGTGACTCAGCTTCCCAAGTAGATGGGATTACAGGTGCACACTAACACACCTGGCTAATTTTTGTATTTTTAGTATAGACAGGGTTTCACCATGTTGACCAGGCTGGTCTTAAACTCCTGACCTCAAGTGATCCACCCACCTTGGTTTCCCAAAGTGCTGGGATTACAGGCGTGTCACTGCGCCCAGCCGTGTTGATTTTCTGATGCTCATTGAGAAGAGAGGTGAAAATGGAGAGGGAAAGTGCCAATGTAAGTAGAGAATGGTTTGCATTTGATCATTGGAAAGCAAAGGCAGGAGGAAAAGAAATGAAAATGGTCCAGGTCTTAAGGTGGAATCTATTATATTAGGATAAACTGAGAAAACTATTTCTGAAACTGCAAATAACAGCACTTCCTAAAACCAATGGTCTCTACTTTAAAAAGCAAAATAACAAAACAGCATTAACATTTACTTTTATTTTTTAATTTACGTATAAATTATAGTGTATGTGTTTAAGGTATCCACCTGGTGGCTCACACCTGTAATCCAAGCACTTTGGAGGCCAAGGCGGGCGGATCACCTGAGGTTGGGAGTTCAAGACCAGCCTGATCAACATGGTGAAACTCTGTCTTTAATTTAAAAAAAAAAAAAAAAAAAAAGGTATCCACCATAACATTTTGATAGACGTGTATAAAGTGAAATGGTTACTACCGTCAAGCAAATTAACATATCCATATCCTCACTAGTTTTCTTTTTTGTATGTGTATAATATTGCACCTGAAATCTAGTCTCTTAGCAAATAACATTTAAATATTTAGTAAACAGGCCCAGCGCAGTGGCTCACGCCTGTAATCCTAGCACTCTGGGAGGCCCAGGCAGGCGGATCATCTAAGATCACGAGTTCAAGACCAGTCTGGTCAACACAGTGAAACCCTTTCTCTACTAAAAATACAAAAATTAGCCAGGTGTGGTGGTATGCACCTGTAATCCCAGCTACTCAGGAGGCTGAGACAGGAGAATCACTTGAACCCGGGAGGCAGAGGTTGTAGTGAGCCAAGATTGCGCCATTGCACTCCAGCTTGGACAACAAGAGCGAAACCCCGTCTCAAAAATAAAATGAAATAAAATAGAATAAAATAAAATAGAATAATAAAAGAATAAATAAATATTATACCATCAGCAATTACCCTTAATGTAAATAGTTTATGTGCATAATCCATTCTACCCACTAGGGGTCAGCAAATTCACATCGTTTCCTTCAACTTTTTTTTTTTTTTTTTTTTTGACCGACTCTCGCCCCGTCACCCCGGCTGGAGTACAGTGATGTCATTATCTCAGCTCACTGCAACCTCCGCCTCCCAGATTCAAGCAATTCTCCTGCCTTGGCCTCCTGAGTAGCTGGGACTACGGGTGTGCACCACCGTGCCTGACTAGTTTTTCTATTTTTAGTAGAGATGGGGTTTTACCATGTTGGTCAGGCTGATCTTGAACTCCTGACCTCAGGTAATCCAATCACCTTGGCTTCCCAAAGTGCTGGGATTACAGACATGAGCCACCACGCCCGGCCTGACTTCTTTTTTCAACTTCAGATTATATTAATAAATGTCAGGTGTACATCTGATGAGAACATACATTTTTATAAAGCATGTCAGAGTTACAGATAATTGTAAAAAAGGTAAGATACACATAAAGCATTTTGTAGGAGTTTCCCTTGCTTACCTTATCCTTTTTTCTAAATTCCAGATAGAAATTCATTAGATTTGTCCAGGCTTTGGCTCATGCCTGTAATTCCAGCATTTTGGGAGGCCAAGGCATGCAAATCACTTGAGGTCAGCAGTTCAAGACCAGCCCGGACAACACGGTGAAATCCCATCTCTACTAAAAATACAAAAATTAGCTTGGCATTGGTGGTGTGTGCCTGTAGTCCCAGTTACTCAGGAGGCTGAGGCAGGAGAATCAATTGAACCCAGGAGGTGGAGGTTGCAGTGAGCTGAGATCGTGCCACTGCACTCCCGCCTGGGACAGAGCAAGACTCTGTCTCAAAAAAAAAAAAAAAAAAAAAAAAAAAATCACGTTTGACAAAAAAAGCCTCTTAACCTTTAACACTCATTAGAGGCTTTCTTCTTTCAGATGCCTTTTTTTTTTTTAAGCCCAATGTCACTGATTAGGAGAATAAACTTTAATAAAAGGAATCCAAGTCGGTTCCAATCCCATAGGATATCTGAAAAACCACTAACCTGAATCATTCTAGAGACTGCAAGAGAGGAGTAGAGCTTCTCCTGGGCGTACCCCAATCCTCAGTTCCCTTTCTCCAGAGACCTAGCTACATTCCAGTCCAGCTACTCCCAGAAACAGGAGCAAGGCGTTGGGGGAACAGAGGGCTTAAGAATGTATCCTAGCTGTCTCTGGGATTTCAGGACAGAGTACTGCTTTTCTGCATATACCTCAGTTTAACCAACTTTTCCAAGAGCTGTCACCATATAAATGGTTTATCTAGTATTCATGAAGTTCTCTTAAGAGCAATATTAACATATTTTCTTTTCCTCTTCTTTTTTGAGATAGAGTCTCACTCTGTTGCCCAGGCTGCAGCACAGTGGTACCATCACAGCTCGTTTGCAGCCTCGAACTCCCAGCTCAAGCAATACTTCCACCTCAGCCTTCTGAGTAACTAGGGCAACCAGCAAACCACCACCCCTGGCTTTAACAAACCAAAAAAAGGACAAGGTCTCAGGCCGGACACAGTGGCGCAGGCCTGTAATCCCAGCACTTTAGGAGGCAGAGGTGGGTGGATCCCCTGGGGTCAGGACTTTGTGACCAGCCTGACTAACATGGTGAAACCCCGTCTCTGCTAAATACAAAAACTTAGACGGGCGTAGTGGCGCATGCCTGTAGTACGAGCTATTTGGGAGGCTGAGGCAGGAAAATCGCTTGAACCTAGGAGGCAGAAGTTACAGGGAGCCAAGATCATGCCATTGCACTCCAGCCTGGGCAAAACTCCATCTCAAAAAAAAAAAAAAAGAAAGAGAGAGAGAGTATCACTATGTTTCCCAGGCTGATCTCGAACTCATGGCCTCAAAGTGATGCCCCCACCTCAACCTCCCAAAGTGCTTGGTATTACAGACGTGAGCACCACACCAGGCAAGACAATTCATCATACTTTATGATATTTCTTTTTTTTTTTTTTTTGAGACGGAGTTTCACTCTTGTTACCCAGGCTGGAGTGCAATGGCGCGATCTCGGCTCACCGCAACCTCCGCCTCCTGGGTTCAGGCAATTCTCCTGCCTCAGCCTCCTGAGTAGCTGGGATTATAGGCACACGCCACCATGCCCAGCTAATTTTTTGTATTTTTAGTAGAGACGGGGTTTCACCATGTTGACCAGGATGGTCTCGATCTCTTGACCTCGTGATCCACCCGCCTCGGCCTCCCAAAGTGCTGGGATTACAAGCGTGAGCCACCGCACCCGGCACTTTATGATATTTCTACTAGAAAAGCATCTAAAGTCATAACACAAAACTGGTTTCTAACCAGCCCAGAAAAATGGATTCCAATTTTCAGTTTTTCTCGTGCTGAAATCTGATCTAGATTCAGAAACTCTGGGATTCAGATATTTTTACCAACAGAAAACAAATAATTTTATATTTTTATTTTCTGTACCAGAACCCACTGCAAGAAAATCGTATTGTACTATACCCTGGTATACATATATGGAAAACTCAGAGAAGTTCTATTAAAGTTTTACGAAATAATACTTTACTCTTGCAAAGCACATGCAATGCATCCTGGTATATTTGTTTTGGTCTTTCTTAATTCATTTTAAAAACTAATACCAGTTGTGACCCCCTAAATTGATTTTATGACCCCATTAATCGGTTGCATACTGCAGTGGTGTGTCCTCTAACCCTCCTGGGATCAGAGAAATAAAGAGATAAATTATAATTATGCTGAATGCCTTGAGGCAGAATGGAGTTTTCTTCATCAAGCTGAAGGAAATGGTCCTTTAGGAGTCACACTTTTGGGAGCTTTGTTATGGAGAATGGTGTGGGGGCGGGGTGGGGGGGTGGAACTCAAAAGCAGAAAAACCAAAAAGATACCTTTTGGATTTAGCTGGTTGTCCTACAATTTCACTTAGTACTGACATGACTTGACTTCTTTTTTTCTAATTTTTTTGAGTTTCTTTTTTCTTTTGAGTCAGTCCCACTCTATTGCCCAGGCTGGAATGCAATGGCACAGTCATGGCTCACAGCAACCTCAGCCTCCTAGGTTCAAGCGATTCTCATGCCTCAGTCTCCTGAGTAGCTAGAACCACAGGCATGTACCAGCACGCCAGATAATTTTTTTTTTTTTAACAGATGAGGTCTCCCTATGTCACCCAGGTTGGTCTCGAACTCCTGGCCCTGCTGCCTCAGGCTCCCAAAGTGCTAGGATTATGGGCATGAGAAGACTTCTTAGCCTGTCTTTCATTTTTCCACAGTTACATGGAGTCAAGGAATGCTTTTTGTAAGGACTAATGGCATTTCCTGAGTAAGACAGGAGATGCATAGAGAAGAGTGAAAACAGAAATGGGCATAGAGGAGATCTTGGGAAGGTGTTTCAGTAGTCTAAAACCACACACACAAGAAGCTTTTATGAATGGAATAACAGGATCGTGGAAACTCATGAAGCTGCTCCTATTTCTCACACTTTGGCAATGCATCTCTGTGTTGTAGGAAAGAGTCTTTTTTTTTTTTTTTTGGTAGCAATAGATAAGCAGGAAGGATTTTTTAACTTTGTTCATCTATATTTTCCTAATAAGAACCCAACAGAACCCCTATCCAAGGGTTCACAGGGTTCACCTACCTCCTCGTTGGCTGTTGACCCCCAGGAGTATCCAATCTGTAGCAAGGGAAAGAGAAAACAGATGTGAGGGACTGCAGCTCTGTACCTCATAGGCCTTTTATTAGACAAATCAGAAAACGAGGGAGATGGTTATACTTTATCTTTGTGACTTATTCCTACATAGCTCAATATAAAATGGCTCAGACCATTAGTGCTATGAACAAAACCAGCAGGAGTAGAAACACTTCAGAAAGACAGGTTCCTTCACTGCTGTGCGTTTGGCTGGTTAAAAAAAAAAAAAAAAAAAAAGGCAAGTTCCTGAGAACAAAACCCTGCTGCTCTCTTACCCACATTCCTGGCCAGAAATGGAGTCCAGCTCCACCGAGAGGCCCAGCAGCCCTTCTAGTGTTTCCTGCCTTCTGGCCCCACGGCTTCCCTGCTAGCTATGCTAGTGAACAAGGCAGAAGAATTAGTTTTCTCAATCTGCATCAGAAGAAAAAGAAAAAAAACACAGTAGGACATCTTTAAAGCCTGAAGTTCACTTTCTGTGTCCAATCTTCTAGCCAGATTCTGGAAAATCTGTGAAGATGGCTTTTCTCTTGTGTGTCAGTAAGGCATGTATTTTCTGCATGCACGTGTATATACCTGCATGTATGCTGGTACTAGAGGATATATTCCCACTGTTCTTCTTCAAAATTTCAATTTAGTCCAGCTTCTTTTTTTTTTTTTTTTTTTAATAGAGACGAGGTCACACTATGTGGCCCAGGCTGGTCTCAGTGATCCTCCTGCCTCAGTCTCCCAAAGTGCTAGGAATATAGGCGTAGGTCACCATGCCCAGCCCAGGCCTAGTTTCTTACTAGCTAGTCCCTCTGTGTTTGTGTTTGCATTTGTGTATCAGCCTCTTTTTTGTTTTGCAATTTGTTTGCTCGTTTATTAATGTATGTGACCCTCTTTGGGTGGTTAACATGCATTTGTGTGTCTAGTTACAGCTTAGTTTCATAACTCTCAGGAGGCCTTTCCTCTAGTCTGAAGTCTTGTCACATTCCTGCCCATTTTTCATTAACGCAAAATCTGTTATTTTCTTCTCTCTTGTAGGAGTTTCGGAGCTCCGTACCAAGGATCTCCACCGCTATTCCTCTTCAACCTCATTCCATCCCACCTCCTGCCACACACACGTATAGCTGGGGACCTGAGGGTTTAGGGAGCAAAGAAGAAAGGACTCACCAGAGGGGATGATGAATGCAGCAAGAAACAGCAGCACCTTGGATCCCAAAAGCAGCATATCTATAGGGGTGGCAGCAGAGAATGTGATGCTCAGGGGCACATCTGCATTTCAGCTCCAGGGGAAGATGCCTCTGGGTCCCTGTCTCTTTGTCTTCCCAGGAACTTTCTTCATTTTCCCTTATGACTCAAACCTTTTCTCTCTCTTCTTACCTTTCACCCAACATTCATCTCTCCCTCAAATCTGTTCTTTGGCCACTTACCATTATTCTTGGTCTTATTATTCTCTAATACCAAGCCAGAAGAAATTTTACATTCTACACGGTCCGTACTTGGCCCTACCCTTTGGCCTCTTTCGCCCCGATATCAAATCTTCCTTTCTCATATGATTGACTTTTTCATATCATCTGCTTATCTCGGCGTCTCCTTCATTTGAAATGCAGTTACTTGGAAGTCTGCTCAAGTCTAAGTTCAGTGACATTCTCCATTGCCCCTCTCCAGCCCTTTCACACACACACACAGACATACACACATCCCCTCTGTCTAGTTAGAGTTTTAGGTACCAAACAACTCACTGTCTATGGTGTTCTGCTCTTCCCGCCGACTCCTTTGGCTGCTCAATGTGTCTCTCTCCTCCTATGCTGTTCTTACTTTGGCTGGAGAATGAGGTGAACAGAGCCACTCCCTGGAAAGAACTTCGGATTTGGCCTCTGAAACAATGAGATGAGGGAGAGTAAGAAAGCCAGGCTAGGCGTAGAATGTGTGTTACTACCAGGCTGGGATGAGAAGGAGGATGGGAATTTGCAGTCGCTCACACCCTCATTCCAAACGTTATGACCACACTGGTGAGAGCTCTTGCTGCTCCCTGGAGGGGCTGGCCCCAGCTCATGTATTGCCTTTCTTCCATCAGCCTATTTTCCTCCTCTCACGATCTGGTCCCAGCTCCCCTTTTTTCCTGGCTTTCCTTCTTACCTAAAAGTTTTTTCTTCCCCTTGCTGTTTCTCTCCCTCACCGACTATCTTCCTTTTTTTTTTTTTTTTTTTTTTTTTTTGAGAGTTTCGCTCCTGTCGGACTAGGCTGGAATGCAATGACATCATCTCGGCTCACTGCAAACTGTGCCTCCTGGGTTCAAGCAATTCTCCTGCCTCAGTCCTCTATCTTCCATATTTGAGTCATTCCTTCATCCCTGTGGGAAGTAGAAAAGTTCCTTTTTAAAGTTTCCTTTCTTGTTAAAGAATAAGTGTGCTAATAACTTTGTGAAGCCCTATCCTATGTAGTTGTTAGACATGCCATGCTTACAGGCACATAGTACATTCTATGTCCTGTACTTTAACCAAGATATCTGTGCTGGACGTGCTCACAGCCATGTCCCAGCTCTCCATTGCTTTTACCTGTTTAAAAAAAGTTCTAAGTTGTTAGCCAATCGGGTTTTAGATTGTGAGGTCTGACTCCAGCTAACAGAGATCAGACACAGCGGTAAAGACGACCCCAAATGCGTAAGAAATACATTTGTGTGTTTCCCTTTGTTATTTCTACTCACGTAGCATGATGGCTAGTGAGAGTACCCCTCCTGCAGTCCAGGAAGTAAAAATTGCTTTGCTGAAAGATCCTTTGTCTCAGTGCTAATTTTTCTTTGCAGCACCGAGCATCTATTTCCAACATCTATTTCCAACAATCCCTCTTTTTCACTTTCTTTTTCAATATTCATCTCGTCAACACTAAGAAATTCCTTTTTATGTCTGTATTTCTTTTTCATCTCTGTCTCTTCTTGACCTACACATTTAGACTCTTCCTGTTTTTTTCCCCCTGGGAATATCCTATGCATTCTCACAACCAAGAAAACACAGATACCATATGAGTTTTGTCCAAGAGGAAGGCTGGCTGTCTTAGGGTCCTAAAAAGTTGAGGACATTTTCAGAACTCTCCAAATCATTTTCAAGTGTAGAGAAGTTCCATGAGAGGAGTGCGAGCCTTATTCTGTCTTTTGGCTTTGTTTGAGCTTAACTAAGAATCTTGGTTTCTGGGATCTTAAGGATAAAATGCAATCAGATGCCCAAAGAAAATTGAAAAGCAAGGCTATTGTGTTTGCCTTATATTCTACCTATCAATATTTTTCCCTAGAACATGTAATGTGTAGATAACACTTTCTCTAATCCAGGAATTTTTTTTTTTTTTTTTTAAAGATAGGGTCTTGGTCTGTTGCCCAGACAGGACTACAGTGGCATGATCACAGTTCACTGCAGGCTTGACCTCCTGGACTCAAGTGATCCTCCTGCCTCAGCCTCCTAAGTCGCTGGGACTACAGGTGTATGCCACCATGCCAGGCCAATTTATTCTTATTTTTTGTAGAGACAGCATTTTTCCTTGTTGCTCAGGCTTGATCCAGGAATTTTAAAGACTTCGTATTTGCTCTTCATCATCAAGACTCTAGTGATTAAACCACAAAAACATTCCCGCTTTGGATTCAAGAGCAAACTTGAATTACAGAAAATCAAGTCTGAAGAATAGTGGAACTTGTGTTGTATTTGACCGGAGCGTAGAAAGTTATCACAAGACAAACGTATGCCAGATTGCAGGGTCATT
>NW_022439276.1:0-10078 GCF_009761245.1 Sapajus apella
CCAGCCTGGAGAAAGAGTGAGACTCCATCTCAAAAAAAAAAAAAAAAGGAGAAGAAAACTCCCAGGTTCACCGGGGCTGTTGCACACCCTTTAAATGACCCATCATAAAGACCTCACCCCTCTCTGATAGGTAAGGCAAAGGTTAAGGTCCATTCTGCTTGCCACACTCTATTTCCTTCTAGCTAGGCCAGAACATAATATTTGGAACCAACTATTTCCTCTCTCAGCTGACTGTAAGAATGCTTTTATGCTTTTTTTTTTTTTTTTTTTTTTTTTTTTTTTTTTTTGAGACAGGGTCTTACTGTGTCGCCCAGGCTGGAGTGCAGTGGCATGATCTTGGCTCACTGCAGCCTCGAAGGTTCAAGCTATTCTCCTGCCTCAGCCTCCCGAATAGCTGGGATTACAGGCATATGCCACCATCCCAGGCTAATTTTTGTATTTTTAATAGAGACAGGGTTTTGCCATGTTGACCAGGCTGGTCTCGAACTCCTGACCTCAGGTGATCTGCCCACCTTGGCCTCCCAAAGTGCTGGGATTACAGGCTGTATGCTTTTTATAGTGTTGGGTGGTTAAGTCTTACACAAAGTAAATGCCCGGTAAATACTTATGCATGACTCAACCATTCAGGTTGATATTAAGCTAAGACCGGTCACCCCATAGCCCCTGCCATACCATATGCTCCCAGAGAGAGCACTTCTGGCCCTCCCTAAGATGGCTGCCACCACCACTACTTTGTGGAGGAGAACAGTCATCCTAAAGGTTAGTCATCCCTAACCTTTGGACTAACTATTCACTATTCAGTGTAGGCTGATTTCTCATCGCGCTTTATATTCCCAAGTGCCTTAGTCACTGCCAGAAGAACAAGCCTTCTAGATTATCCAACGTGGATAGATCATCAACACTAGATAGTATCCCAGTACCCGTGAGTCCACCGCTAATCTGATCAAGCCCCTTTCCCTCCCCCTTCCCAAATTCTTCCACCGTTCCTTTGCAACTCCTGATCTGTCACCATCGAACGCCTTTGTAGCCTCATCCTCTTCTTTGAATGTTTCCTTCACCTCTTGGCAGTAAATGAACCTGGCTGTCTCTGAGCACCCCGTCTCCTGAGCGGCCCTCTGAAGTAGAAGCTGCTTTGCTTTTCCTGACATCTCAGGCTCCTAAGAACCAGCGAGTTCTACTTCCCATTTCTACTTCCCATTTCCAAACTGTTGCTTGCCTCTCCTCCTTTAGACACCAGCTCCTTTGAAACTGCTCTGATGACTCCTATCCTTCCAGCTAACTTACTCAAGAACTCCCACTGTCTCAGTTCTTCAACAGTGTCTGATACCATTTCTCTCTCTTCTCTTGTCTTCACATCCCAACCTCACTTAAGTTCCATGGCTCAGCATTTTTATTCCACATTTGCAAATACTGTCCACAACAATCTTATCCTTCTTTCTTCTATCATATTTTATTTATTTTTTTCTAGATGGAGTCTCACTCTACAATAGTCACTTTTAAAATTATTTATTAGTGGTCCGGTGCAGTGGCTCACGACTGTAATCCCAGCACTTTGGGAGGCCAAGGTGGGTGGATCATGGGGTCAGGAGTTCAAGAACAGCCTGGCCAACATGATGAAACCCGGTTTCTACTAAAAATACAAAAATTAGCCGGGCGTAGTGGTGTGTGCTTGTAATCCCAGCTACTTAGGAGGCTGAGGTAGGAGAATCGCTTGAACCTGGGAGGAGGTACTGTAAGCCAAGATCATGCCATTGCACTTCAGCCTGGGCAACAAAAGCAAAACTCCGTCTCAAAAAAAAAAAAAATTATTCATTAGTGTGGCAAGGTGGCTCACTCCTGTAATCCCAGCACTTTGGGAGGCAGAGAAGGGCAGATCACCTGAGGTCAGGAGTTCAAGACCAGCTGGCCAACATGGCGAAACCCCATCTCTACTAAAAATACAAAAATTAGCTAGGTGTGTTGGCACATGCCTGTAATCCCAGTCACTTGGGAGGCTGAGGCAGGAGAACCCCTTGAACCCGAGAGGTGGAGGTTGCAGTTAGCTGAGATGGTACCACTATACTCCAGCCTGGGCAACAGAGTCAGACTCTGTCTCAAAAAAAAAAAGAAGAAGAAGAAGAAGAAGAAGGAGAACATCCAGACCGTTCAGCAAACTCCAGCACCCAGGTGGCTTGTCCTCCACCTCACCCCTTCACTCCATCTTGTCCTTAGCCTGAGCCCTGCTCCACCCACTCCTTCTCCCCTGGTTATTTGGAGTCGCAGTACACTAAGAGGTTGCCCTACCTGAGTACCATCCCTACTCAGTTGTGCACTCCTTGCTAGGGCCTGCACCTCCACTGGGTCAGAGCATGAAGATTAACCCCCTGCTTTCACACTTAAATAAGATGCAGGCAGGCACGGCTCATGCCTGTAACCTCAGCACTTTGGGAGGCCAAGATGGGTTGATCACCTGAGGTCAGGAGTTCGAGACCAGCCTGACCAACATGGTGAAACTCTGTCTTTACTTAAAAAATACAAAATTAGCTGGGTGTGGTGGTGGGTGCCTGTAAACCCAGTTACTTAGAAGGCTGAGGCAGGAGAATCTCTTGAACCCAGGAGGCGGAGGTTGCAGTGAGCTGAGATCGTGCCATTGCACTCCAGCCTGGGCAACAAGAGTGAAACTCTGTCTCAAAAAAAAAAAAAAAAAGATGCAGGCAAAAGGCAAAAGGGTGGCACAGAATAGGCGCTGCACACTTGTTTGTAAGTACTTGGTAGAAGCACATAGTAGGTGCTTAATATTTACTGTAAAGTTTAATAATGTACTCAAAACCTGGTGAAAATAAAGCACCTGTCAACAATGCTTAGCAGTTATAATTATTGCTATATTCTATCAGTGTTCTATACTAATTGACATAAATCTTACAAATACGCCAAGTTGGCCGGGCACAGTGGCTCATGCCTGTAATCCCAGCACTTTGAGAGGCTGAGGCTGGGGGATCAAGAGGTCAGGAGATCGAGACCATCCTAGTCAACATAGTGAAACCCCATCCCTACTAAAAACACCAAAAAAAATTTAGCTGGGCATGGCGGTGCATGCCTGTAATCCCAGCTACTTGGGAGGCTGAGTCAGGAGAATTGCTTGAACCAGGGAGTCAGAGGTTGCAGTGAGCCGAGATTGTGCCATTGCACTCCAGCCTGGCAACAGAGTGAGACTACATCTGAAAAAAAAAAATATGCCGAGTTGGCCAGGTGCTGTGGCTCACACCTGTAATCCCAGCAATTTGGGAGGCAGAAGCAGGAGGATTGCTTGAGCCCAGGAGTTCAAGACCAACCAGGGCAAGATGGCAAGGCACTCATCTATCTATCATCTATCTATCTATCTATCTATCATCTATCTATCTATCTATCTGTCTATCATCTATCTAATCTATCTATCTATCTATCTGGAATAATATTCAAACTCCTAACCATTCCTTAAGGCATTGTATGAGCTCACATTTGCCCTCTCTCAATCACCAAATCTCCTCTCTCAATCACCAAACTCCAGCCTCATTGACCTCCTTTCTGTTCTTCCAGCATACCTTGTCTATCTAATCAATAGCAATATGAGACATTAGGTCAAATGTGTTCCTGAAATCAAGGTAGGCTATTTTTTTTTTTTTTTTTTTTGAGACAGAGTCTTGCTCTGTTACCTAGGCTGGAAATGCAATGGCATGAGCTCAGCTCACTGCAACCTCTGCCTCCCAGGTTCAAGTGATTCTCCTGCCTCAGTCTCCCAAGTAACTGGTATTACAGGTGCCCGCCACCACACCCAGCTAAGTTTTTGTATTTTTAGTAGAGATAGGGTTTCACCATGTTGGCCAGGCTGGTCTCGAACTACTGACCTCAGGTGATCCACCTCCTTTGGCCTCCCAAAGTGCTGGATTACAGGCGGAAGTCACCATGCCCAGCCCCTAGTCGAATTACAATAAATGTTTACACATTATACACTTGTTTAACCATCTGCAATAATAAAATTCATCCTATTTAAAACTTCTTTAAATTCTACATATTACACACACACATTCTCAAATCTATGTGAAAACAAGTAAACTATAGGATATTAACTACAGTAATTTTCTTAAATAGCATTTTTTTTAAAGAACATATCTTTTTCCAATACCATTTACATTTAATTTGTAATTTTTTTTATTTAGAAATATCGCAACATTCATGAGAAAAAACAGTCATAACCACTTTCTCCTTTTCCATCCACACTTTGTTTTTTTTTTTTCTTGGAAAGGGAGTCTCGCTCTTGTTGCCCAGGCTACAGTACAATGGCAAGATCTTGGCTCATCACAACCTCTGCCTTCCGGGTTCAAGTGATTCTCCTGCCTCAGCCTCCGGAGTAGCTGGGATTACAGGCACCCGCCACCACGGCCAGCTAATTTTTTTGTATTTTTAGTAGAGACGAGGTTTCACTATGTTGGTCAGGCTGGTCTCGAACTCCTGACCTCAGGCGATCCACTTGCCTCGGCCTCCCAAGGTGCTGGGATTACAGGTGTGAGCCACCACACCTGGCCTGTTGTTGGCTTTTTAATTGGGTGCTTAGTTGATGGCTAGACAAGTTTAGCTATGATTTTTTTGCTGTTGTTGGAGAAGGAGTCTCACTCTGTTGCTCAGGCTGGAGTGCAATGGCATGATCTTGGCTCACTGCAACCTCCACCTCATGGGTTCAAGTGATTTGCCTGCCTCAGCCTCCCAAGTAGCTGGGATTACAGGTGCACACCACCACGCCCAGCTAATTTTGTATTTTTAATAGATATGGCGTTTCACCATGTTAGCCAGGCTAGTCTTAAACTCCTGACCTCAGGAGATCCACCTGCCTTGGCCTCCGAAAATGCTGGGATTACAGGCATGAGTCGCCACGCCCGGCCTAGCTATGGTTTTTAGTCTTGTTATATTTCTTTCTTAGTCAGATATTGTGAGACAATATATTTGCACACAGTCAGGGTGGGTGCAAGAATTGAGTAAATCAACAGACATGAAAGCCCTTTGAAAAGGGGAAAGGGCATGCTCGCTTCGGCAGCACATATACTAAAATTGGAATGAAAAAGTGAAAGGGCTATGCTTGTGTAAGGGGTTACTATTATTATTTTCTTTTTTTGAGACAGAGTCTCACTCTGTCACTCAGACTGGAGTACAGTGGCATGATCTCAGTTTGTTGCAACCGCTGCCTCCAGGGTTCAAGCAATTCTCCTGCCTCAGCCTCCCAAGTAGCTGGAATTAAATGCATACACTTAATTACGTTCTCTAACACCATGCCCAGCTAACTTTTGCATTTTTAGTAGAGACGGGTTTTCACCATGTTGCCCAGGCTGGTCTCAAACTCCTAACCTCAAGTGATCCACCACCCTTGGCCTCCCAAAGTACTGGGATTACAGGCATGAGCCACCATGCCCAGCCTGAAAATATTAATAAATGTTCTTAAATATGGCACTAGAACTACAGAAGATTCACAATTAAAACATAAAATAAGTAATTTTCAGCAGTGAATGACAAATTGAAAAGGCATTAAAGAGCTATTAAAATAAACAATACCTGCCAGCGTGGTGGCTCATGCCTATGGGAGTGGCTCAGCATTTTGGGAGGCTGAGGCAGGAGGATCACCTGTGGTCAGGAGTTCAAGACCAGCCTGGCTAACATGGTGAAACCCCATCTCGACTAAAAATACAAAACTTAGCTGGGTGTGGTGGCAGGCACCTGTAATCCCAGCTACTTGGGAGGCTGAGGCAGGAGAATTGCTTGAACCTGGAAGGTAGAGGTTGCAGTTAAGCAGAAATAGAGCCATTGCACTCCAGCCTGGGTGACACGGAGAGACTCCATCTTGAAAAAAAAAAAGCCGGGCGCGGTGGCTCAAGCCTGTAATCCCAGCACTTTGGGAGGCCGAGGTGGGTGGATCGCAAGGTCAAGAGATCAAGACCATCCTGGTCAACATGGTGAAACCCCGTCTCTACTAAAACTACGAAAAATTAGCTGGGCATGGTGGCGCGTGCCTGTAGTCCCAGCTACTCAGGAGGCTGAGGCAGGAGAATTGCCTGAACCCAGGAGGCGGAGGTTGCGGTGAGCGGAGATCGCGCCATTGCACTCCAGCCTGGGTAACAAGAGCGAAACTCCGTCTCAAAAAAAAAAAAAAAAAAAAGACCAGGAGTGGTGGCTCATGCCTGTAATCCCAGAACTTTGGGAGGCTGAGGCGGGCAGATCATGAAGTCAGGAGTTGGAGAACAACCTGGCCAACATGGTAATACTATTAAAAATACAAAAATTAGCTAGATGTGGTGGCAGGCACCTGTAATCCCAGCTACTCAGGAGGCTGAGGCAGGAGTATTGTTTGATCCCAGGAGGCGGAGATTGCAGTGAGCCGAGATCTCACCATGGCACTCTAGCCTGTGCCATCTGGGGGGGTGGAGGGGGAACTACCCTGGATGTATACTTAGATACAATGAGTCAGAGATTAGTGCGGTATTTTATTATTTATTTAATAATTATGCTTACTCAATTCACTATATTGCAATGAACAATAAATGGGTGTCCAGTTATAAGAAGATGAAGTTCTCCAGATTATGTAAACAGATTTAGACCTCAGAATGGAACATTTTGCCAATAAAACCACAATAACCAGTTAGATTATTCTTGGGAAAAGTACATGTAATTTGGAGAAAGACAAACTTCCTGAAAACATCCAAAACACAGCAGACAACAAAAATCTGGTTAATTTGTTCCTGATTTGTTAGTACTATCTCTCTCTCTCTTTTTTTTTTTTTTTTTTTTTTTTTTTTTTTGAGATGGAGTTTTGCTCTAGTTGCGCTGGCTGGAGTCCAATGGCAGAGTCTTGGCTCACTGCAACCTCCACCTCCCAGGTTCAAGTGATTCTCCTGCCTCAGCCTTACAAGTAGCTGGGACTGCAGACATGTGCCACCACATCCGGCTAATTTTTTCTGTATTTTTAGTAGAGACAGGGTTTCACTATGTTAGCCAGGCTGGTCTCGAACCCCTGATCTTAGGTGATTTGTGTCCTTCGGCCTCCCAAAGTGCTGAAATTACAGGGATGAGCCACCATGCCTGGCCTATATAGCTTATTTCATACACCAAGTAAAATTTAAATTATACAAAACAAATTATAGAAATACTATAACAACATGACTATTTACATTGATCAACTTGCCTACACTTCAACAGAAACATAGAAATGATTGTTTAAGCATAAACTTTGATTTGATACATATTCTTGTAGAAATTAATCAAACAGCTGAATCTTAAAATTGCTCTTTTACCTTTACTTTTTTTTTGAGACAGAGTCTCGCTGTCCCCAGGCTGGAGTGCAGTGGCAGGATCTTGGCTCACCGCAACCTCCAACTCCCTGGTTCAAGCGATTCTCCAGCTTCAGCCCCGGAGTAGCTGGGATTACAGGCTCCCAGCTTTTTTTTTTTTTTTTTTTTTTTTTTTTTTTGAGACGTCGTCTGGCTCTGTCACCACGCTGGAGTGCAGGAGAACCATCTCGGCTCACTGCAACCTCCGACTCCCAGGTTCAAGCAATTCTCCTGCCTCAGCCTCCTGAGTAGCTGGCATTGCAGGCACGCGCCACCAGGCCCGGCTAATATTTGTATTTTTAGTAGAGACGTGGTTTCACTGGGTTGCCAGGCTGGTCAACGAACTCCCGACCTCGTGATCCGCCCGCCTCGGCCTCCCAAAGTTCTGGAATTACAGGCGTGAGCCACCGCACCCGGCCTCTTCTTTTTTTTTTTCTAATTTCAAAGGAGTACAATTAAACTGCCAGGTAAAGCTCAAAGGTCGTCTTTTTTATAGTGTTTTGTCTTTATATTCCCTTTAGCCTCCACTTTCCTCTACCCAGTCGCCGCACCCTTTCCCCCAAGCCCGGTTCTTCAAGGCTTCAGAGTTAGCGCTGCTCCAGGTAAAAGGAATTCTCAGCACAGAGCCTTCAAACCTTCTCGGAGGCCACTAAGGGCCCCTGCCGCCGCCAGGGAGAGAAAGCACCTGGGGCGGGGCGGGGCGTGCGGGCGCACACCTGCGGAGGGGGCGGTGCCCCAACAATTGCACCGGGGCTGGGGGAGGGGAGCTACTCACTCCCCGCCCCCGGGCGGTGACTCATCACCGAGCACCGGCTGCCTGAGGTAAGCCGACCCGGGATGGGGCGGAGAGGCGGGGCCGCCAGGTCGTGTAGGTCTGCGTTTCTCCCCGCCGCGCGCACTAAGCGCAAGTCCTTCGGCGAGCAAGCACCTTCGGCGCGGTCCGAGGACCCCCTCGTAGCGGTCCTCCAGACGCGGACCCGCGCGCCCCAAGCTTCTCGCCGCCAGGCCGGCTTCTCAAGCTTTGCTCCCGGCGCACGCCCTCCCGCGAGCTCCCGGCCCTTCCCTAGCCCCTCTTCCCGGCGCGCGGACAGCATGGCGCCACCGCAGGTCCTTGCGTTCGGGCTCCTGCTCGCGGCGGCGACGGCAACTTTGGCCGCGGCTGAGGAAGGTGAGGCGCGGACTTGGAGCAGGAGTTGTGGAGTTGGGCTGGGCTGGGCTGGAGGGCAGCGGCCTGCGGCCCCCGAGGCGGGGATAATGGGGAGGGCACCGAGAGGCCGCGCTTTCCAGCCTGTAGCCCAGACGGCGCGGCGGTGCCCCGGCCCCGGCCCTCGGCGCCGTAGGAAGCGGCAAGGCGGCGCTCACTCACGCCGGCGGGGGAACAGCCTCACTTTGCAGCTTTGCTCGCCTCGGTAGGGAAGTGGCCCGGGGCGGAGGCGGGGGACAGGCGAGGAACTGAGTGGCCACGTCCAGGAATCCTGCGGCCACCGAACCAAGGCTTCGCGCCCTGACGTACCCACCTCCTCAGGCCGGGGTGGATTTGGGGTTCCATAACAGCCCGAGCCGGTGGCAGACTCTCTGCGATAGGGACCAGCTGGCCCGCCCTTGTCCTTGTCACCTACGGCGGGCCCCGGATGTGGCCTTAGGCGGGGACAGGTGCGGCACGCAGAGAGGCCTCCAGGGCCGCTATGCACCTGCGCGCAGCCTGCGGGCCTGGATTACACAGGGCGTTTGGGTGTTTTCCCTTTTCTAAGGATCGTATGAGTAATGCCGAGCTTATTGTAGGAAACGCAGAAACAACAATAACCGTGAAGTGTAAAAACCTATAATCCCACCATTTTGAGAATCCCGTAATTAATAACTAGATATACCTTTCTTTCTTTATTTTTTTTTGCTTATTTGAGGCGGCCTTGCTCTGTCGCCCAGGCTGAAGTGCAATGGCACAATCTTGAACTGTAACCGCTACCTTCCCGGCTCAGACCATTCTCCTGCCTTAGCTTTTACGCCCGGCTAATTTTTGTATTTATTTATTTTATTATTATTATTAGAGACCGAGCTTCGCTCTTGTCTCCCAGGCTGGAATGCAACGGCATGATCTCAGCTCACTGCAACCTCTGACTCCTGGGTTCAGACGATTCTCCTGCCCCAGCCTCCTGAGTGGCTGGGCCTACAGGCGCATACACCACCACGCTCGAGTAATTTGTATTTTTAGCAGAGACGGTGTCGCCATGTTGACCAGGCTGGTCTCGAACTCCTGACCTCAGGTGATCCACCCGCCTTGGCCTCCCAAAGTGCGGGGATTACAGGTGCCAGCCTCCCAAGTAGCTGGGATCACTTGCACCCACCACCACACCCCGATAATTTTTGTATTTGTATTTTCATTCATTTATTTATTTTTGAGATGGAGTGACGCTCTGTTGCCCAGGCTGAAGTGCAGTGGAACAATCTTGGCTCACTGCAACCTCTGCCTTCCAGGTTCAAGCAATTCTCTGTCTCATCCTCCGGACCAGCTTGGATTACAGATGCCTGCTCGCTCTCTCCCTCTCCCCACCCCCCCCGCTCCCCCCCCCCCCCCCTCTCCCCTCTCTCTCTCCCTCCCCCCCCCTTCTCTCCCTCCCTCCCCTCTCTCTCTTGCTCCTCCCTCTCTCTCTCTCTTGCTCCTCCCTCTCTCTCTCTCTCTCTCCTCCTCCTCTCTCTGTCTCCTCCCTCTCTCTCTCTCCCCCCTCTCTCTCCTCCCTCTCTCTCTCCTCCCT
>NW_022439277.1:0-483 GCF_009761245.1 Sapajus apella
CACACGCCACCAAGCCCAGCTGCTTTTATTTGTATTTTTTGTAAAGGTAGGGTTTCACCATGTTGGCCAGGTTGGTCTCAAACTCCTGGCTTTAAGTGATCCACCTGCATTAGCCTCGTAAAATGCTGAGATTACAGGTATGAGCCACAGTGCCGGGCCTAGAACCTTTTCTGATTTAATGTCTACTTTGTCTGATATAAATATGATGATCCCTGGCTGGGTGCAGTGGCTCACGCTTGTAATTCCAGCACTTTGGGAGGCCTAGGTGGGCAGATCATGACGTCAGGATTTCAAGACCAGCCTGGCCAATATGGTGAAACCCCGTCTCTACTAAAAATACAAAAATTAGCCAGGTATGGTGGCAGGTGCCTGTAGTCCCAGCTACTTGGGAGGCTGAGGCAGAAGAATCTCTTGAACCCAGGAGTCAGAGGTTGCAGTGAGCCGAGATCATGCCACTGCACTCCAGCCTGGGCAATAGAGCAA
>NW_022439277.1:583-3886 GCF_009761245.1 Sapajus apella
AAAAAAAAAAAAAAAAAAAACGTATGATGACTCTCTTTTGGTTACTGTTTGCATGGAATACCTTTTTCCATCTATTCACTTGTTTCTTTTATGTTCTGGAAAAGATGTAAGTAATCTATCATCTATTCAAATTCAATCTGTGACCCTCCTGTAGAACACACATATGTGAATTATTTTAAAATTCATTCTTTCAATCTGTATCTAAATAAACAACTTAATCCATTTACATTAAAATGATATGTGATTGACAGGGAACAGTGGCTCAACACCTGTAATCCCAGCACATTCAGAGACCTGGTCGAGCCCATTGCTTAAGCTCAGGTGTTCAAGACCAGCCTGGTCAATACAGCAAAACCCCATCTCTACTAAAAATACAAAAATTAGCCAGGTGTGGTGATGCATGCTTGTAGTCTCAACTATTTGGAGGCTGAGGCAGGAGAATTGCTTTAAACTGGGAGGTGGAGGTTGCAATGAGCCAAGATCCCACCACCACACTCCTGCCTGGGCAAAACAGCAAGACTGTATGGAAAAATAAAAATAAAAATAAAAAGAGAACTGATAAAGAAGGACTTACTTTTGTCATTTTGCAATTTGTCTTCTACATGCCTTAGAGCATATTTGCCTCTCATTTTTTCATGCGTATCTGATGCTAAGCTAAAAGCTAAAATTGACTGACATTAGTGAAAATTGACCCTGCAAGACTTCCCCTGGAATTGCAAGCCTCCAGAATTGCAAAATAGTTTTACCAGATTTTGCTACAATTACTGTCTAGTCAATTGTTGTTTCCTATTCATCTTCCCAGAATTCTTCCCTGTTGCTGAATCAACATGTGTTCTTTTGTTCTATTAAACTGTGCTCATGAGTTGTTATGCACTGAATGCATGTGTTGCCCCCAAATTCATTAGTTTAAGCCCTAATCTTCAATGTTTACTATATTTGAAGGTGAGGCCTGAGGGAGGTAATTAGGTTTAGATGAGTTCATGAGGGTGGCTTCCCTATAATGGGATTAGTGCTTTATAAGAAGAGGTCTCAGCCAGGAAGATGACTCACGCCTACAATTCCAGCACCTTGGGAGACTGAGGTGGGCAGATCACGACGTCAGGAGTTTGAGACTAGGCTGACCAACATGGGGAAACCCCATCTCTACTAAAAATACAAAATAAAATTAGCCAGGTGTTCTGGCACACACCTCTAAACTCAGGAGGCTAAGGCAGGAGAATTGCTTGAACCCAGAAGGTGGAGGTTACAGTGAGTCACGATTGCACCATTGCACTCCAACGTGGGCAACGGCGGAGTGAGACTCCATCTCAAAAAAGAAAAAAAAAGTCTCACTATGCACAGAAGTAAGAGGGCATGTGAACACACAGTGATGTGTTGGCTGCCTACAAGCCAAGAGAAAAGGCCTCAGATTGAAACCTATCTTGCTGGCCATTTGATCTCAGACTTCCCAGCTTCCACAACTATGAAGAAATCAATTTATATTGTTTAAGCTTTCCAGTCTGTTGTATTTAATTATGGCTACCCAAGCAGACAAAATCTTAAGTAGATCAGCTTTGCTGAATTGTGTGAACTCTTCTAGTGAATTATTAAACCTGAGGGTAGTCTCGAGGACCTCTGGAACTTGTAGTGGTGATTAGAAAGATTTTATTCTGGGCCAGGCACAGTGGCTCACACCTGTAATCGCAGAACTTTGGGAAGCCAAGACGGTGGATCACCTGAGGTCAGGAGTTCAAGACCAGCCTGGCCAACCTTGTGAAATTTGGCCTCCACTAATACACACACACACACACACACACACACACACACACACACACAAATTACCCAAGAGTGATGGTGTGTGACTGTAATCCCAGCTACTCTGGATGCTTAGGCTTTAGAATCACTTGAACCTGAGAGGTGGAGTTTGCAGTGAGCCTGGGCAACAGAGTGAGACTCCGTGTTGAAAAAAAAAAAAATCCTAATTTTAATTATTTTGAATAAATATTCAGAAATGAGATTGCTGCTGGGTGCAGCAGGTCACTTCTATAATTCCAGCTCTTTTGGAGGCTGAGGCTGGTGAATCACAAGGTCAGGAGAGTGAGACCATCTTGGCTAACAAGGTGAAACCCCGTCTCTACTAAAAATACTACCAAAAAAAAAAAATAGCTGGGCGTGGTGGCACACTCCTGTTGTCCCAGCTACTCAAGAGGCTGAGGCAGGAGAATCACTTGAACCCAGGAGACATAAGTTGCAGTGAGACAAGCTCATGCCACTACACTCTAGCCTGGGTGACATAGAGAGACTCTGTCTCAAAAAAAGAAAAAAAGAATGAGATTACTGAATTATATGTTAATTCCATTTTTTATTTTTTGAAGAACGTTCATCGTGTTTTCAGAGCAGCTGCACCATTTCGCTGTCCCATTAGAAGTGTCCAGGGGTTACAGTTTCTCCACATTGTCACCGACAGTTGTTGTCTTTTGTTTCATATTTGTTTATCACCATCCGGACAGGTGTGAGGGATATCTCAAGGTTTTCATATGCATTTTCCTGATCATTAGTGATGGTTTGCATTTTTGCATATGCATATTGGCCATGTGAATATCTTCCTTAGGGCAAAATGTGTGTTAAACTCTTTTGCTCATTTTTAACTAAGTTTTATGTCTGGGTTTTTGTTTGCTTGTTTTTACTATTGAGGTATAGAAGTTTTTTACAAAAAAAATTGTTTTAGGAATTACCCCCTTTATGATGTATGGTTTGCAAATATTTTCTCTCAATCCATAGGCTGTTTTTTTGCTGCAAATTTTGCTTGATTGTGCACAAACGTTTTAGTTTGGTATAGTCCCACTTGCTTATTTTTGTTTTCTGTTTTATTTTTGAAGTCCTTGTCAAGACCAATATCAGGAAGTTTCTTACCTGTTTTCTGTCATAGAAATTTAAAGTCTTGGTTCTTATGTTTAAGTGTCTAATCTATTTTGAGTGAGTTTTGCATGTGGTATAAGATAAGGGCTTGATTTCACTCTTTCGCATGTAGATATCCAGTGTTCCCAGCACCATTTGATAAACTATTAACCTTTCACCAATATGTGTTCTTTATACCCTTGTGAAAAGTTAGTTGCATATATATGCATGAACTTATTTCTGGGCTTACTATGTTGCTTCACTGGTCTACATGTCTGTCTGTATTCCAGTACCATACTGTTTTGTTTTGGGGTTTTGTAATGTGTTTTCACATCTGGAATTGTGATACTTCCAATTTTGTTCCTTTTCTTCCAGATTGACTTGGTTATTTATACTCTTCTGTGAATAGTTTATACCTTGAATAAT
>NW_022439277.1:3986-6894 GCF_009761245.1 Sapajus apella
ATGTGTAAATCACTTCGTGTGGTACGGACATTTTAATAATAGTAATTCTTCCAATCCATAAACATGGAATGTCTTTCCATTTTTTGTGTCTTAATTAAATTTTTAATCAATATTTTATAGTTTTCACTTTACAAGTCTCTAACTTCCTTAATTAGGTTTATTTGTAAATATTTTATTCATTTTGGTACTATTTCAAGTGGGATTGTTTTCTTAATTTTCTTTTAGGATAGTTGATTGTTGGTGTATAGAAATACAACTGATTTTCATATGTTGATTTTGTGTTAATATGACTGAACTGGAGACGGATCCAAGATGGCCGATTAGGTGCAGCTCAGGATTGCAGCTCTCAATGAAAGTACAGAGGGTGAGTGGATGCATTTCCAGATGGATTTTTTATTGCCCACAGACCAGGAGATTCCCAGGCGGAGGAGCCTAATGGGTCTCCAGTATGGTTATTTCGGCTGGCGTAGCTTTTTCGGCCAGTGTGACTGTGTTGGCTGGCGCCTGGGCACGGTGTTTATCCTTACAAAATACATGGGTCTGGGCAGCATTTTGGCTGGCAATTGGAGCTCTGGGAAGACAGAGTCACCCATTTAACTGAAAATGGGACTGAAACAGGAAGACAGGCCAGGAGATTCCCGGGCAAAAACGTGCCAGGAATCTCAGCATAACTGTTTCAGCTGGCAGAGTGGGTCACCGCATGGGAAATCACACAGATCCTGGTGCCTTTTCAACAGGTGACTGTAACACCTGGGAGACACAGTTGACAGTTCAACTAAAAAAAAACAGGCAGGGAGCCAGGTGATCAGGCTCAGCTGATCCCACCCCCACAAAATAAACAGCAATCTGAAATGCTCTGGATTGAGAGTTTCACAGCAAGCACGGCTGAAGCCAGGACTGTCCAGCTCTGTGGGGGAGGGGCATCCGCCATTACCTAGGCAATCCACCACTACGGAGGCAGTCCGCCATTGCTGAGGCAGCCTACCATTGCCGAGGCAGCCTGCCATTACAGAGCGAGTCTGCCATTATAGACGTAGGCTGTCATTGCCAAGGCAGTTCTAACTATACCCATATAAACAGGACTGCAGGGAAGGTAACACAGCAGCTTGGCAGAGCCTACAGAAGCTCAGCAAAGCTGCTACAGGCAGACAGTGACTAGGCTGCCTCCTCGCTGGGCAGGGAAGCCCTGAAAAAAGGCAGCAGCACAACAAAAATTCATAAATAAAGCCCTAAGTCCCAAGGACAGAGAACCTGGGGGAAGAAAAAGGGGGGGGAGGTTATGAGTTCTGTTGCAGCAGACTTAAATGTAGCTGCCCAGCAGCTCTGAATGAATAACGGAGCTCACAGCTCAGTACTTGAGGTCCTATAAAGGACAGACAGTCTCCTCAAGCACATCCCTGACCCCCATATATCCAAAGAGTCACCTCATAAAGGAGAGCTAAGACTGACATCTGGCGGGTATGATTCAGGGACAAAGATAGCAGAAGAAGAAACTGGCAGCAACGCTTACTGTTCTGCAGCTGCTGCAGGTGATCCCCAGGCAAGCAGGACCTGGAGTGGACCTCAGCAGTCCTATAGCAGAGAGACCTGACTGGTAGAAGGAAAACTAAGAAACAGAAAGAAATAACTTCATCATCAACAAACTGGACATCCATTCAGAGACCCAAACTGAAAGTAAACAACTACAAAGATGACAAGTGGATAAATACACAAAGATGGGAAGAAACCAGCGCAAAAAGAATGAATACACCCAAAACCAGAATGCCTCTCCTCTTACAAGGGATCACAACAGCTCACCAGCAAGGGAGCAAGGCTGGATGAAGAATGAGTGTGATGAATTGACAGAATCAGGCTTCAGAAGGTGGGTAATAAGAAATTTCTGTGAGCTCAAAGAACATGTTCTAACGGAATGCAAAGAAACTAAGAACCATGAAAAAAGATTTGACAAAATGCTAGCAAGAATAGACAACTTAGAGAGGAATATAAGTGAATAGATAGAGCTAAAAAACAACATGAGAACTTCACGAAGCATACACAAGTTTCAACAGCCGAATTGACCAAGCAGAAGAAAAGATATCAGAGGTTGAAGATCAACTCCATGAAATAAAATGAGAAGGCAAGATTAGAGAAAAAAGGGTAAAAAGGAATGAACAAAATCTCCAAGAAATGTGGGACTGTGTGAAAAGACCTAATCTACATTTGATAGGTGTGCCTGAATGTGATGGAGAGAATGAATCCAAGCTGGAAAATAATCTTAAGGATATTATCCAGGAAAACTTCCCCAACCTAGCAAGGCAGGCCAACATTCAAGTCCAGGAAATACAGAGAACACCACAAAGATATTCCTTCAAGAAGAGCAGCCCCAAGGCACATACATGTCAGGTTCACCAGGGTTGAAATGAAGGAGAAAATGCTAAGGGCACCCAGAGAGAAAGGTTGGGTTACCCACAAAGGGAAGCCCATCAGACTCACAGCAGATCTCTCAGCAGAAACCCTACAAGCCAGAAGAAGTGGGGGCCAATATTCAACATCCTTAAAGAAAAGAACTTTCCACCCAGAATTTCCTATCCAGCCAAACTAAGCTTCATAAGTGAAGGAAAAATAAAATCCTTTACGAACGAGTAAGTACTCAGAGATTTCATCACCACCAGGTCTGCTTTACAAGAGCTCCTGAAAGACGCACTAAACATAGAAAGGCACAACCAGTACCAGCCACTCCCAAAATGTACCAAATGGTAAAAGAGCATCAACACAATGAAGAAACTGCATCAACTAATGGGCAAAACAGGCAGCTGGCATCAAAATGGCAGGATCAAATTCACACATAACAATAGTAACCCTAAATGTAAATGGGCTAAATTCCCCAATCAAAAGACACAGACTGGCAAATTGGATAAGAAGCCAAAAC
>NW_022439277.1:6994-9365 GCF_009761245.1 Sapajus apella
AAAAAAAAAAAAAAAAAAAAAAAAAGCAGGAGTTGCAATTCTCATCTCAGATAAAATAGACTTTAAGCCAACAAAGATCAAAAGAGTCAAAGAAGGACATTACATAATGGTAAAAGGATCAATGCAACAAGAAGAGCTAACTATCCTAAATATACATGAGCCTGATACAGGAGCACCCAGATACATAAAGCAAGTTCTTAATGACTTACAAAGAGACTTAGACTCCTACACAATAATAGTGGGAGACTTTAACACCCCATTGTCAACATTAGACAAATCAACCAGACAGAAAATTAACAAGGATATCCAGGACTTGAACTCAGACCTGGACCAAGCAAACCTAATAGACATTTATAGAACTCTCCACCCCAAATGCACAGAATATACATTCTTCTCTGCACCACATCACACCCATTCTAAAATTGACCACATAATTGGAAGTAAATCACTCCTCAGCAAATGCAAAAGAACAGAAATCATAACAGTCTCTCACACCACAGTCCAATCAAGTTAGAACTCAGAATTGAGAAACTAAATCAGAACCACACAGCTTCATGGAAACTGAACAACTGGCTTTTGACTGTTGACCGGATAAACAATGAAATGAAGGCAGAAATAAAGATGTTCTTTGAAACCAACAAGAACGAAGACACAACATACCAGAAACTCTGGGACACATTTAAAGTAGTGTGTAGAGGAAAATATATAGCAATAAATGCCCATATGAGAAGCAAGGAAAGATCTAAAATTGACACCCTATCATCAAAATTGAAAGAGCTAGAGGAAAAAGAACAAAAAAACTCAAAACCTAACAGGAGACAAGAAGTAACTAAGAACAGAGTAGAACTGAACGAGATAGAGACATCAAACCCTTCAAAAAATCAATAAATCCAGGAGCTGGTTTTTCGAAAAGATCAACAAAATAGACCACTAGCCAGATTAATAAAAAATAAAAGAGAAAATAATCAAATAGATGCAATAAAAAATGATAAAGGGGATATCACCATAGATCCCACAGAAATACAAACCATCATCAGAGATTATTACAAACAACTGTACGCACATAAACTAGTAAACCTGGAAGAAATGGATAAATTCCTGGACACTTGCATCCTCCCAAGCCTAAACCAGGAAGAAGCCGAAACCCTGAATAGACCAATAACAAGGTCTGAAGTTGAGGCAACAATTAAGAGCCTACCCCCCAAAAAAGTCCAGATCCAGATGGATTCACAGCTGAATTCTACCAGATGCACAAAGAGAAGCTGGTACCATTCCTTATGAAACTACTCCAAACAATCCAAAAAGAGGGAAACCTTCCCAAATCATTTTATGAGACCAACATCATCCTGATACCAAAACCTGGCAGAGACTTAGCAAGAAAAGAAAACTTCAGGCCAATATCCATGATGAACATAGATGCAAAAATCTTCAATAAAATACTGACAACGCGATTGCAACAGCACATCAAAAAGCTTATCCACCATGATCAAGTAGACTTCATCCCGGGGATGCAAGACTGGTTCAACATACGCAACTGTATAAACGTAATTCACCACACAAACAGAACCAAAGACAAAAACCACATGATTATCTCAATTGATGCAGAGAAGGCCTTTGACAAAATTCAACAGCCCTTTGTGCTAAAAATCCTCCATAAACTAGATATTGTCAGAACATATCTCAAAATAATAAAAGCTATTTACGACAAACCAACAGCCAATATCATAGTGAATGGGCAAAAACTGGAAGCATTCCCTTTGAAATCTGGCACTAGACAAGGATGCCCTGACTCACCACTCCTATTCAATATAGTATTGGAAGTTCTAGCCAGAGCAATCAGGCAAGAAAAAGAAATAAAGTTTATTCAAATAGGAAAAGAGGAAGTCAAATTGTCTCTATTTGCAGATGACATGATTCTGTATCTAGAAGACCACATCGTCTCAGCCCAAAATCTTCTGAAACTGATAAGCAACTTCAGCAAAGTCTCACATACAAAATCAATGTGCAAAAATCAAAAGCATTCCTATACACCAATAACAGAATTAAAGAGAGCCAAATCAAGAATGAACTGCCATTCACAATTGCTACAAAGAGAATAAAATACCTGGGAATACAACTAACAAAGGATGTAAAGGACCTCTTCAAGGAGAACTACAAACCACTGCTCAACAAAATAAGAGAGGCCACAAACATATGGAGAAACATTCCATGTCCATGTTTAGGAAGAATCAATATCGTGAAAATGGCCATACACCCAAAATAATTTACAGATTCAATGCTATCTCCATCAAGCTACCAATGACCTTCTTCACAGAACTGGAAAAAACACCTTAAACTTCATATGGAACCAAAAGAGAGCCCACATAGCCAA
>NW_022439277.1:9465-10076 GCF_009761245.1 Sapajus apella
TATAGACCAATGAAACAGAACAGAGGCCTCAGAGGCAACACCACACATCTACAACCATCTGATCAAACCAGACAAAAACAAGCAATGGGGAAAGGATTCGCTGTTCAATAAATGATATTGGGAAAACTGGCTAGCCATGTGCAGAAAACAGAAACTGGACCCCTTCCTGACACCTTTCACTAAAAATAACCCCAGATGGATTAAAGACTTAAATATAAGACCTAACACCACAAAAATCCTAGAAGAAAACCTATGCAAAATCATTCAGGACATAGGCGTAGGCAAGGAATTCATGACCAAAACACCAAAAGCATTGGCAACAAAAGCCAAAATAGACAAATGGGACCTAATCAACCTCCACAGCTTCTGCACAGCAAAAGAAATTGTCATTAGAGTGAATCGGCAACCAACAGAATGGGAAAAAATTTTTGCGACCTACCCATCCGACAAAGGCTGATATCCAGAATTTACAAAGAACTAAAACAGATTTACAAGAAAAAAACAAACAAGCCCATTCAAAAGTGGGTAAAGGACATGAACAGACACTTTTCAAAAGACAACATACATGAGGCCAACAAACATATGAAAAAATGCTCATCATCACTGGTCAT
>NW_022439278.1:0-10076 GCF_009761245.1 Sapajus apella
ACATGGTGGCACATGCTTGTTATCCCAGCTGTTTGGGAGGCTGAGACAGGAGAATCGCTTGAACCCAGGAGGCGGAGGTTGCAGTGAGCCGAGAATGCGCCATTGCACTCCAGCCTGGGCAACAAGAGCGAAACTCCGTCTCAAAAAAAAATAAAAATTAGCCGGGCATGGTTGTGCGTGCCTGTCGTACCGGCTACTCGGAGGCTGAGGCCAGAGAATCGCTTGAACTTGGGAGAAGGTTTCAGTGAGCAGAGATCGCAGCACTGTACTCTAGGCTGGGTGAGGGAGCGAGACTCTGTCTCAAAAAAAAGAGAAAGTTTAACACATGAAGGTGACATACTCTATAGACATTACAAATAAAGGATGGGCCAGACATGGTGGCTTATGCCTATAATCCCAGCACTTTTGGGAGCCTGAGGCGGGCAGATTACCTGAGGTCTGGGCTTCGAAACTAGCCTAACCAACGTGGTTAAACACTGTCCCTACTAAAAATACAAAAATTAGGTGGGCGTGGTCGCGGGCACTTATAATCCCAGGTACCCGGGAGGCAGTGAGGCGAGGGAATCACTTGAACCCGGGAGGCGGAGGTTGCAGTGAGCCGAGATCATGCCACTGCACACCAACCTGGGCAACAGAGGGAGGCTCCGTCAATCAATAAATCAATGTATGGGGAAGAGAAAAATAATACAGAGGTATTCCCTCGACCTCCCCCAATCTCCGCTTTAGAGAACAACTCCATCCTTCACCTAACTCCTCCCAGTCATCTTGGGACCAAGACAGGTTTGCCTAAGATAACGAGTTAGGTAGAAGACGGCGTCCTGGTGTACTGTCTGGCTCTGGACGTCACTTCCGCTGGTGGCATTGGCGTCACTTCCTGCTCCTGGGGCGGGGCATCCGTGTCCTTGCGGTGCGGGGCAGCAGACCACCGCAGACTAACACGCGTGGTGTCCTTGCGGTGTCCGGGGAGAGACTACCAAGACAGACGCTATGGTGAGTGTTCCTACTGGGCCACTACCCACGAGTCACCTCCTCAAAACCGCGGTGCCGCGAGCCAGCTATATCAAAAAAAGCTATAAAAAAAAATAGAAGGAGAAAAAGGCAGGCACGCGGTGTCCCGCAGGAGACCACCGAGGCAGGCCCGATAGATAAGTGTTCCCACCCGACCGTCTCCAGCGACTGCCGTCCACCTTGTGTCCAGCCTCCAAGGCCGAGGTTAGATTGCGGCCGCAGCGAATCACTCGCTATTTGCACGTTAATACTCAATGGCGACATTGGGGGCTGCCCCCGGGTTTTAATATGAGTATACCCTTGTATAAATATGTGCTGTGCTTGTAAAAGAAAAAGAAAAAAAGAAAATTAATGAAAATGGTTAACTGGAGCGCTGGGAATGAGATGGAAGGAGCGGAACAGGCAGGCCGCACACCCAGTTCGCTCCCTACGTGCGTCATTTTTTATTTATTTATTTATTTTTTTGAGATGGAGCCTCGCTCTGTCGTCTGTAGTGCAGTGGCGCAGTCTCGGCTCACTGCATCCTCCGCCTCCTGGGTTCAAGCTCTTCTCCTGCTTCAGCCTCCCAAGTAGCTGGGACTGCAGGCGGAAGACACTGCGCCCGACCCCTACATAGGTTATTTTGACGCACATCTCAATGACGCCATTTTATCCATACGTATTACAATATGTATCTGTAAAGTAAGGATTTTTAACATAACTGCAAATGCCATTAATTAGTTAATAAGGGTTGCAAGTTGGTGATGTTTAAGTGTACCATTTCCTCTTTATTTATTAGGTGGAATAGTGATACGAGAGGTATTTTTCATCTTCTGTTTGGTTACCTCCTAATACGATGTTTAGGAAAGGCACAGAAGATGATTGTTTCCCTTTTCCGGCTTTCACAACACTGCGTTGCTATCACTAGCATAGTTTTGACTTTTAAACCGTGAAGATATTTTACATATTTGAAAAATAAAATTTAAAGCAAGCTGACTACAAACAAGTCTTAATTGTATATCAAATTGCTAACCACAAGGAAAATTTTAATTTGAATAATTTTTGAGCATAGTACTATCACTGGATGGCTGTGGTAGGATATATCCTAAGAACAAAAATAAATTTTGACCTTGATGAGTTTGTTGGTAGAGGTGGTATATTGGTGTAACAATTTTGGAACCATTTTTTGTGTATTGCAGAGTAGGTGAGGAAATACTTTGGTCTGTTGGAAATCAGGGGTTTGAACAGAAGATTTGCATTGGGAATGGGGAATTAAAAGAATTTTGTAGGGCTGGGTGCGGTGGCTCACGCCTGTAATCCCAGCACTTTGGGAGGCTGAGGCGGGTAGATCACGAGGTCAAGAGATCAAGACCATCCTGGTCAACATGGTGAAACCCCGTCTCTACTAAAAATACAAAAAATTAGCTGGGCATGGTGGCGCGTGCCTGTAATCCCAGCTACTCAGGAGGCTGAGGCAGGAGAATTGCCTGAACCCAGGAGGCGGAGGTTGCGGTGAGCCGAGATCGAGCCATTGCACTCCAGCCTGAGTAACATGAGTGAAACTCCGTCTTAAAAAAAAAAAAAAAAAGAATTTTGTGCTACATTTACTGTAAACTATATCTTAGTTTTGACTCCGTAAATTCAGGTGGAATACAGAAGTTCAAATTTAAAGATTACCAATGGTCTCCTGACCTCAGATGATCCACCTGCACTCAGCCTCCCAAAGTGCTGTGATTACAGATGTGAGCTAGGAGTTCAAGACCAGCCTGTTCAACATGGTGAAACCCTGTCTCTACAAAAAAAAAAAAAAATTAGGCAGGTGTGGTGGTGCACACCTGTAGTCTTAGCTATTTGGGATGCTGAGGCACAAGAATCATTTGAACGCAGGAGGCAGAGGTTGCAGGCCACTGCACTCCAGCCCAGGCAACAGAGTAAGACCCCGTCTTAAAAAAAAAAAAAAAAAAAAAAAAAAACAGGTTAGCCATGGACTCAAGTGGATGCTGAGCCATGGAGCCCATTTGTAACCCATTTGCTGTAATATTATCGAACATTCGGCTGAAGAGACAAAAGTACTTGAGCTTTAGTATAGTTTCTAATAATGTATTTCCTTTTTTCCGAAGATAGAAAGGGAAAGCTATTGTTAACTACCTGGTGTTCTGTGTGTTGGAGGATGGGGGAGCAGGGCAGCTGCTCCCTGTTTCTCAATTGTTGATTAGTATTTTGTGACTCAGGTAGAAAAACTTCCTATTCAATTTGACTGATATTTTTATCTCGCCCACTTAGACTGAGGCTGATGTGAATCCGAAGGCCTATCCCCTCGCCGATGCCCACCTCACCAAGAAACTACTGGACCTTGTTCAGCAGTCATGTAACTATAAGCAGCTTCGGAAAGGAGCCAATGAGGGTAAGGCAGCCACAAGGGTGCTCTGGGGAAATGTTAAAGGCACATGTTTCCACCTGGGGCCTCTGGTCTAGATTTCCAATTTGGGAGGAGGGCTAGATGCTCTTGACTGCAACCAGTGGAAGGACCTATGAGCAGCATTGTGGCATTAGATGCTAAAGCTGATGGGCTAAGAAATTTTTTTAGACCCACAAATTGTTAACATTTTGTCACATTTACCTTCTTTTACACTCTATAAATGAATTTTATTTTTGCTGAGCCATTTGAAAGCAGTTGTAGAGACTTTGTATAGTAACTGTATGACTTCTCCAGAGCCATTAGAAGGAAAGGTATATTAATGCTTTTTAGCATCTTTTATACTGTGGATACTTAGCATTCATGAATTTTATTTGGTTTCCAGAGACATTCCCTACCCCTCTCCCTCCAACTTTTTTTTTTTGGATGCAATTATTCAAAAACATGGAACTCTTCATGAATTTGCATGTCATCTTTGCACAGGATCCATGCTAATCTTCTCTGTATTGTTCCAATTTTAGTATATGTGCTGCCAAAGGGAGCACCACCTCCATTGGTTTAAAAAAAAAAAAAAAAAGAAGAAAAATGCTGTTCTTTAGTAGAATAATTATGTATACATGATACTTTATTTCTTATTTTGATTTATTTATTTGTTTGAGACAGTTTTGCTCTTGTTGCCCAGGCTGGAGTGCAGTGGCAGGACCTTGGCTCACTGCAACCTCCACTTCTTGGGTTCAAGTGATTCTCCTGCCTCAGCCCCTCAAGTATCTGGGATTACAGGCATGCACCAGCACGCCCAGTTAATTTTGTATTTTTAGTAGAGATGAGGTTTCACTGTGTTGGTCAGTGTGGTCTCAAACTCCTGACCTCAGGTGAGCCACTGTGCCCAGCCCTTTTTTTTTTTTTTTTTAAGGCAGAACCTTGCTCTGTTGCTGAGGCTGGTCTCGAACTCCTGAGCTCAGGCAGTCCACCTGCCTCAGCCTCCGAGAGTGCTGGGATAACAGGCGTGAGTCCCCATGCCCAGCCAGAATTCTCTGACTTTACCAGATGCTGGGCAGTTTGGTGTGGTAGAGTTCTTTTGTCGTTGAAGATTTTAATGGAAACATGAGAGATTTTGTCAATTGTGTTTGAGATTTAGGAGAACCATTAGAATCACTTTCATCTTTGTTGCTGAAGGAAGATAAAGCTGACTCTCTGTATCTCATCATGGTGCTCTTTTCCTCCCTGCTCGTCACACTGCAGTAACTGCAGTGCCTGGTATAGCAGTGGCCAATGGTGCATTGCCGGGTGACTCACCAGCTCTCCCAGGAGGTCTATCTTCTCACTTGATACAGTCAGGTCAGCTTGGCTGGGCCAGGGACATGAGTTCTTACACCTCAGGTAGATGAGGACTCATAGACACAGAGCAAGCTTATTTCCTCTTGCCACACTTTGCATGGTGCTAGGCACGCAGGTGCTTAGGACAGGCAGGTCCTTGATTGGAGATGCTCAGGCTCAAGACTTTAGTTCAAAATGTGCTTACTAGGAGTTCAGGGAGAAAGAGGCAACAATTTTCCATACCTCTGCCTCAGTGACAAGTATTCTTTCTTCCCTTATTTATTGGCTGCCAACTGTGTGCCAGGCACATGTGTATAGGCTGATGATTATTGGTGAACAAAACGAAGTCTTTGCCTTCTTGGAGTGTACATTTCAGTGGAGAAAGACATAGGTTTTATGTCTGGTGGTAAAGAATGCTGTAAAAGAATAAAGTAGAGAAGGGGGATAGGAATAGCAGTGGTGGGGTCTTTTTAGGTAAAGTATTCAGAGAAGGTCTGTCTTAGGAGTTGAAGTTTGAGCAGAGAACAGATGGGGGTGTTGGAAAGAAACATTTTTGGGCGTGGTGCAAAGGCATGCTTGAGGGATTCTAAGTAGGCTGGCGTGTGGCTGGAACTAAGTGAGGGGATGAGAGGTACTAGGAGATCACATGAGACTATGTAGGCCATTGTTAGCAGTTTACATTTTTCTGTGAGTACAATGGGAAATGAGTAGAAAAATTTTGAACATGCTTTGCATTTACCATGTGTCAGCCATTTTTATTTATTATTATTTTTTGAGACAGTCTCACTCTGTAGCCCAGGCTGGAGTGCGGTGGCATCATCATGGCTCACTGTAGCCATGACCTCCTGGGCTTAGGTGATCCTCCCACCTCAGCCTCCCAGGTAGCTGGAACTACAGGTGCACACCACCACACCTGGCTGATTTTTTATATTTTAGTAGAGATGGGGTTTTGCCGTGTCGCCCAGGATGGTCTTAAACTTCTGGGTTCAAATAATCTGCCTTCCTCGGCTTCGTAAACTGCTGGGATACGGGTACAAGCCACTGTGCCCAGCCTTATCATTCTTACTATTTTTTATTCTTTTTTTTTTTTTTTTTTTGAGAGAGAGTTTCTCTCTTTTTACCCAGGCTGGAGTGCAATGGCGCGATCTCGGCTCACCGCAACCTCCGCCTCCTAGGTTCAGGCAATTCTCCTGCCTCAACCTCTTGAGTAGCTGGGATTACAGGCACGCGCCACCATGCCCAGCTAATTTTTTGTATTTTTAGTAGAGACGGGGTTTCACCATGTTGACCAGGATGGTCTCGATCTCTTGATCTCGTGATCCACCCGCCTCGGCCTCCCAAAGTGCTGGGATTACAGGCTTGAGGCAGCGCACCTGGCCTTTTTTTTTTTTTTTTTAAATGGGGTTTCACCAGGATGGCCAGGGCTGGTCTTGAACTCCCGACCTAAGGTGATCCACCCACCTCGGCCTCCCAAAGTGCTAGGATTACAGGCGCGAGCTACAGCGCCTGTCCCCATTCTTATTAACTTGTTCAATCCTTTCAAGAATCCTATTAGGTAGAATTATTGTACTGTGTTACTCCATAGATGATAAATATAAGGGAAGTTAAACACCATGCTAAAGGTCATTTGTGAAATGACAATGAGTGCCATCATTTGCACTCAAGCAGTGTAGCTCTGGAGTGTATTCCCTTGTCGAGTACTCCAGCATGAATGCAGAGTATTTGGAGTGAGCCACAGAGGCAAGCAGTCAGGATAGTATGCATCTGAAATGGTGCTGTGGGTTGTTGAACTTGCATGGTGAGTCACATGTTGGGTGAGCTTTCTAGAAGTATTGATTATGGCAGATTGAGATAGTAAAACTCTGACTCTCGGTCACAGATACCTTGAGAAGTACTGTATTATTAATATACTAATTCTTGCTGGTGGGAGTTTGTGGAAGCTGTTGCAGTTGACCAGGAAAGAGATGATGGTGACTTGGACAAGTGTAGCAGAGGAGTAGAAACAAGTGGACAGATTAGGCCGGGCACAGTGGCTCAAGCTTGTAATCTCAGCACTTTGGGAGGTCAAGGTGGGTGTATCACTTGAGGTCAGGAGTTCTGGACAACATGGTGAAACCCTGTCTCTACTAAAAATACAAAAATTAGCCGGGCACAGTGGCACTTGCCTGTAATTCCAGCTACTTGGGAGGCTGAGGCAGGAGAATCACTTAAACCCAGGAGGTGGTGGTTGAAGTGAGCTCAGGTTGCACCTCTGCACTCCAGCTGGGCAACAGAGCAAGACTCCATCTCAAAAACAAAAAAAAAGCGGTGAGATTCAGGACATGTTTTGAAGGTAAGTGGTGGGTTTAATGCAGGGTTTCAGAAGAGGCCATTGTGTTTGAATCCTTTGTCATATCCCAGGGCCGCTCTCATAATTGTATGTGCCTAGGCATTTTGCCCAGTTTTCTTGTACCTGTAATTTTTTCTGGAATTAAAGGCCCACGCCCACATCACCTATTAGCTTCACATCCTTCTCCCCACAGCCACCAAAACCCTCAACAGGGGTATCTCTGAGTTCATTGTGATGGCTGCAGATGCCGAGCCACTGGAGATCATTCTGCACCTCCCGCTGCTGTGCGAAGACAAGAATGTGCCCTATGTGTTTGTGCGCTCCAAGCAGGCCCTGGGGAGAGCCTGTGGGGTCTCCAGGCCGGTCATCGCTTGTTCTGTCACCATCAAAGAAGGCTCACAGCTGAAACAGCAGATCCAGTCCATTCAGCAGTCCATTGAAAGGCTCTTGGTCTAAACCTGTGGCCTCTGCCACGTGCTCCCTGCCAAATTCTCCCCCGAGGTTGTGTATCATATTGTTTGTGTTAGCATGTAATAGTTTCAGCTATTCTCTATTGTTATAAAATGTTGTAGTACTAAATCTGGTTTCTGGATTTTTGTGGTGTTTTTGTTCTGTTTTATAGGGTTGTTTTCCCCCTTCCTTTCCTTCCTCTCTCTGCCATCCTTCATCCTTTTATCCTCCCTTTTGAAAAACGAACAAATGTTCAGAACAGGCTGAAGCAGGGTGGTGGCACCATTCAAAGGCAGAAAGAGTCAGGAGAAAGCTGATGGAGCCAGCATAGAGACCTAGTTCCAGCTTTTAGCCACTAGCTTCCTATTGTGTGCAGAGTATAGTGGAATTAAACACCATTCATTGTGTATCCCTTGTGCCTGGCACACAGAATCATTCATACCTGTTAAAGTGATCAAGGAGTTTTCTTTGTTCTTGGGGCATTATGTATCATTTGGGGAGGAAGCATGTGTTCTGTGAGGTAGTTAGGTTATGTCCAAGTATTATTTACTAATGTACCACTGCTGTTTGCTTTCGGTAATGTGATTGATGTTGATGTTCTCCCCCAACCCCCAACCATGCCCTTGAGGGTGGCAGGGCAGCAGCATACCAAAGAGATGTGCTGCAGGATTCCAGAGGTGACCTGGGTGAGTGAGCCATGAGGCATTGACCTGGGTCTTGAAAGAGTCAGGAGTAGCAAGGGCAGAGAACATGAACTGGTGCTGGCATGAAGGATTCCTGGAAGATCATGAAGACCTGGCTGGCAGCTGCAGCAGAGACGATGGAATCCAAAGAAACAACCTTCCTCTGGAGAATGGGACTTTCTTTGGTGGACACTTGGCACCAGTTCTGAGAGCCCTTCCCCTGTGTTGTACCACAGTGTGGGTCAGATGTACTCTTTATCACACTAGTGCTGGTTCATGTGTTCTGTGAGCATCCTAATAAAAAAATAAATTCCATTTTCATGAGAGAATGGCAATGCCTGATTCTTAGTAGGTATCCAGCTCATACTGGAATGAAGACATAGCATTACTAGACTGGTGATAGCTGCTTTCTTCTTCCAAAAAGACTTTCGCTCTTGTTGCCTAGGCTGGAGTGCAATGGCATGATCTCTCGGCTTACTGCAGCCTCTGCCTCCTGGGTTCAAGCGATTCTCCTGCCTCAGCCTCCCAAGTAGCTGGGATTACAGACATGCATCACAACGCCTGGCTAATTTTTTGTATTTTTAGTAAAGATGGGACTTCACCATGTTGGCCAGGCTGGTCTTGAACTCCTGACCGCAGGTGATCTGCCGTCTCAGCCTCACAAAGCATTGGGATTACAGGTGTGAGCCACCGTGCCTCACCAGCTGCTTAAGACGTTTTTACCAGAAGGCTATGAAAGAGCTGTTTCCTCCTACCAGGTAGTTTCTGCCTTGGCAGTTCAAAATGTCATCTTATACAGACTCACTTGGAGCATTGCTATCACTGGAACTGGCTTTCCCTCTGTACTTTTGACAGTTGGGGCTGGTTAATTTGTTGTGGGGACTGCCCTGTGTGTTGTATGATGTTTAGTAGCATCACTGGCCTCTAGCCACTAGGTGGCAGTAGCAACTCCCCCAAAACCAAAAAATGTTTCCAAGACATTGTCAAATGCCTCCAGCAATAAAATCACCCCCAACTGAGAATCACTGTTGGGAATCAGGGTTTATAGTAACCCTTGGCACATGAACGGTTGGTATTGGTGACTAAAGCCACTGCCACCTCACTTGCCTCTTCTACTTACTATCTTAAGAGTAAGTCCCGGCCGGGCGCTGTGGCTCACGCCTGTAATTCCAGCTCTTAGGGAGGCAGAGGCGGGAGGATAGCTTGAGCCCAGGAGTTCAAGACCTGCCTGGGCAATATAGCGAGACCCCGTTCTCCACAAAAAGGAAAAAAACAAAAAGACAAAAAAAAAAAAGTAAGTCCCTTGAGAGCCTAATACCTCAGCTTGAGAAATCTTCCAAGGTGCAAATAACGGGGTACCATAGTGGTCAGGTGAGAGTAGATCCCCTCTTTGCCAGCTCGGGCCAATATAACCCTGCTCCAGCAAGAAGCACACCTGGAGGAAACTGGGAGCTACCTTGTCCTGTCAGACCTGTTCTGTGCCTACTGGGCTTGTCATTCAGTGTTTTTGGTCAATGACAGACCATATATGTGGCAGTTGTCCCATAAGAATGTAATACTGTGCTCTTACTGTACCTTTTCTATATTTAGATATAAAAATACCATAGTGTTGGCCGGGCGCGGTGGCTCAAGCCTGTAATCCCAGCACTTTGGGAGGCCGAGGCGGGTGGATCACGAGGTCAAGAGATCAAGACCATCCTGGTCAACATGGTGAAACCCCGTCTCTACTAAAAATACAAAAAATTAGCTGGGCATGGTGGTGCGTGCCTGTAATCCCAGCTACTCAGGAGGCTGAGGCAGGAGAATTGCCTGAACCCAGGAGGCGGAGGTTGCGGTGAGCCGAGATCGCGCCATTGCACTCCAGCCTGGGTAACATGAGTGAAACTCCGTCTCA